>NC_087071.1:9807993-9808455 GCF_963678635.1 Symsagittifera roscoffensis
GAACAAATTGACTTTATGATAAGCAATCATCGATCTACATGTAATTAGTTTCAACTTTTTTAGAACCAAGGAAATGCTTCATATTTTTTGAATCTTACTTTCAAAATTAAATAAAAATTCTTCGTTATAAAAAATTTAGAGGTTTTTTAATTGCTAGATAATTGTCTTACAGCAAAGCAATTAACTTCAATAACTCGATATTAATTTTATATTTCTTCAAAGTGATCAGCAAAAATGGACGTCAAAAACATCGTAAGTGAATTTTTTTCACCTCGAATTGAGAAACTTGTTCCAAGGCAAAAATAGATGCACTTCTTTTCAGTTGACTTTCACGACTGTGTAGTCGGCAACGGATACTGGGCCTTGGGCCTATTAGGCGAAAAATCTGCCAAAATGCTTTTTGAGCACCCCGAGTTCTAAATTAACAAGACGGCTGGTATATAAGGGCGAGGCCTTGTATAT
>NC_087071.1:9808655-9864813 GCF_963678635.1 Symsagittifera roscoffensis
CCATCGAAAGAAAAGTTGGACCCATTTACCCCCTTAATGAAAAGTTTTATGCAAAATTTTTACCCTGTTGTTTTTTTTTTTGAAAAGTGATCACAAATAAGCACGAAAAATTTTGCACATGCAGTTTTTGCAAAACCATTGATTCTACCATAGCCTTGTAGATACCATTGAATCTACCATAGATTTCTTACATTAATTGTAATTCCTAATAAAAGAGAACTATTCTGTATTTTTTTAAATATGAAAGTGAATTCTTAATAGGTTTGACGATTTTGTCATGCTGTTTATTGGAAGCATTTTTTGTTTTAGCGACTATTACTGTCTAAACGGATTTTATTCAAACGGTGCAAACACAACAAAAGCCGAAAGTGTGGATCATATTGCCAATACCTCTGTTAAGAAACAGGCTTGGATCGCTGAATTCGAAACCCTAATAAGGATGCATTGGAAGAGCATCAACATGTTTGACATTTTTCGATTGGACAACCAGGGTTAGTCAGCTGTTTTTTGTAAAGGTCAATGGGAATGGTAGTGAAGTGGTTACCTCTCCGCCTCTCAATCGAAAGGTCGGATGTTCGAGGCCCACCGGGATCCGTGCTCGTTGCTTGATCCTGAGTCACTACGACTCAACCCAAAAAGCCATCAAAAATATATTTTTTTAAATGGCCAATAGCATGTCTATTTTAACCAGGAGCACAATAGCGCTTCTCCGTGATGAGCTGAACAGTTCGTATGATAGACTTCTCCCTCAAACCGTTCTAATAACTTATTTAATTATGTTTTGTATGTTATAGACGAACTTTCACTCTATAGCCATGGCTTTCAACTTGAATGCCATCCTTAGTTTCGTTTTGAATTTCTTGTTTCATTCTTCATTTTTTATGAACGTTATGTAACCTTTTTCCAAAAAAATAAAATATGAGTTTTTTCGATTTTTTTTCTGATAAATACCTTGAATTTGATGCGTTTTGTATTGGATGCGGTAATATTGGGTACATTGAAATAACGCCATTTTTACTGGTCTTTGAACACGTTTTGTTTGCTTAATCATTTTATACACAATAACAAACAATAGAACGAACAATAAACTTCAAAAGTTTTAATTAATAACCATGAATATCCCATTGCGGTAATTGCGAATCAAATTGATTTACGGCATTAGGGACGTCTTGTATCCCATCACTAGATTTCAAATAGGTCGCTGATTTTTCACGACATAATATACATTTGCTATGAAATTTGATTACCCAATAAAAAATATCTTTACCCTAAAAAATATAGCTTTGCTATTTTTGCAAACTTTTTGGTAAATTTAACGTGTGCCTCAAATTATTTACAATACATGGTCCAAAGATGTGTCGTTTGGTCGGGTTATCACACATTGTAAAAAAATGGATTAAAACTATTGCGTGTGGGTTTTTTTTTTTGTATGGGGATTGAGTTCAAGTATGTGATTAGAGGACTGCTGCACTAGCCAAGTGCAGAAATACATAAAATTTGGCTTCCAAAATGGATGGACGGCCACTCCGCGATTCTATATGGACAAGCTCACAGACTATACATCTGAAAACAAACAACTAACTTATCTCAAGGTATGTACATAGTTGTATTTCTGTTTCAAGCCCTCTCTTCGACTCTTTCGGCCAGATATATGCCTGGTTGTTTTGGTACCTGACTTCGTAAGAAAAGGTAAAAAAGTAATAATAAAAAACTAAAACACCTTAAGAAAAAGTTTCTTTATATCTTCAGTAATCGAATCGAAGTTTACAAAAGCCGAATAAAGTCGAGTTTTTCTCAACTTTCAGTGGTCGAAACCAGATCTGAAATTTTTAAATAGTTTTCGTGTTTCAGCTGTTTCACGTTCGTGAACTATGCGTGAATGTAATTCTTGAAATTGGATTCGGACACGGGCAGCGGATTATTCAATGGCATGGGACAGCATATCGCTGGTCAGAGTTTGCGGTCTTAATTTTAGACGACAAGAATGAAACACAGAATCAGATTTATGTTCACTATGTTAACCAAAACAACCCGCTCTCTTTTGATTGGTTTAAACATAACGTTATCTGTAAGGATCAAATGTGGATATGTAATAACCGAACAAAAGACAAAAAGGAACGTGGATCTGTTTCGGCAGACAAAGCCAAATCTCAGCCAGGCGGAGAATTAGGAAAACAAGAAAACTCGCGAGAACAAGCCGAACTCTCAGATGAGAAGCAAAGTAAATCGGCAGAAGATGTTATAGCTTATCAAGGAAACACGGATCTTGATTTGAAACAGTATGATAATTGGGAAGATAGAGAAATTGGGGAGAGTTCGAGAGCAGCCGAATTAAGAGCCGAAAAAGAAAAAGAGTTCGGAAAGAAGCCTGGTGAAGCGCAGAAAGAAGAAGAACAAAGAAAGAAAAAAGAAGCAGGTCAGAAGACTAAAGAAGCGCTAGGGAAAAACATCGAGGAAGCGAAGAAGAAAGAAAATGAGCAGAAAAAGAAACTTCAAGCCAAGAAAAAGAAAAATCTGATCAGATCCAGTGCACCAGAAACGAGTCTGGATTACATGGGCAACGATTACGTAATAAATAGCAAATACGGAATAGATGAAGAAGCAAAAAAGCTGGAAAAAGTATGGAACCGACAGTTATACACTGAGAAGATCAACTCGGCGAAAAACAAAAGAGAGATGGAAATAGCGGAAAAAATCAGGAAACAGCAAGAAAACCAAACAAATGATGAAGAGAAGAAAGAAAAGACGAGAAATGTGGAACCTGATCTAAACTATATTTTATGATTGGATAAATTAAATGTTTTACCAATGTAAAGTATTTAATATTAACCAATCATGATCCATCTAACTAACAACCCACTTATTTGTAAGTGCTGAAGTTACTTGTAATTTCAGCACCAGAGAGATTTGAATTTAACTTAGAAATTAGTTGGACTCTCCCGAGCACTTCAGCAGCCGCAATAAACCAGTATACCCTAGATCTATTGAGCCTAGCAGAGACTAGTTAAACAACCTGAGACTAGATAGTATAAGAGTAAGATTAGGATCGGTATTAGACTAAGAAGTTGCACGAATCTATCCGGCCGAAAATAAGATAGCGTGACGAGCAGACGGTGTACCCTATCCGAAATTACTCTATGAGTTACGCCCCAGTCATAACTCATCTGGTGCGACCATAAGTCTCGAACAAGACCTTATTAGATTAGAATTAACCAAGAATAGATTAGAAATTAGACAAAAACATTTACAAAATGTTATACGACAATAATTTAATTGAAATGTCTCTCCGACTCAATAGATCAGAGCCAATATTCCGAACCATAATAGAACTACCCGGAATTGGAAGAAGACATCGAACCAAAGACGACATACGACAAAGTAGAAACTTGCCGTATAGTTATATGATAGTTCGGCAAAAGCCAGAACAAACTTTTATATTTCGAATACTACTTGCAATGAATTTAGATTTCCATTTGCAAACATAAAACCTTGAAGCTAATCTTCAAAATCATTTCAGGCGCTAAACAAAATTAATATTATACAATAACGATTGATAAAAAGATCTAAGATCGTTTTCTTAAAATTCTGCAGTATTATACAAAACATGTTTGAAAAATATTTATTGGAAAATAAAAATAAAAATTAGTAGCATGACAATAAATGGTTAGTAATCATAAATCATCCTGTTGTTCCAGCTTCATCACCTAAAACATAACAGCAATCATCAAACCCACTAATATCATAAAAACACTAAATCTTTACTTTACACAAATTAAAACATTATTAAAACTTAAAGTCACTTAATTTTAAAACCAGATCATCAAGGCTTATCCTTGGATCTTAAATCATTTTCTACTTAATTAAATTTTAAATTTGATCATCAAGGCTTATCCTTGGATCAAACAGAACAACTTTGTTCTCCCCCACCCACTTAATTAGTGTCTAACGACCTCAAACGTCGATTCACTATCCAACCCTTTCTAAAAACCCAAGACTAATAGAAATTTTTAAACAAAACTAATCATTCAAATTAGGATAAGCAGTGAAGAACTTCGGTTATTCATCCTTCACTTGACCCCCCCTCTTACCAGACCCAGGATAAATCTTAGACTTAGTAAGTTTAAAATAGTACCTAACGAACTACTCGCGTTCTAATTATACCTGAACCTTGTGGATCGATTTACTATTCTCCAACCCTTGAACACAATCACTCCCTTAAGTAAGATTAAGTAAGTTAACACCTTAGCTTATACTAGTCACGAGAAAGTAAAATCATTCTCCGGAATCGATATACTTTTCTCTCCAACCCTGAACAAAAAGACCCAGGTTAAGCTAACCAAAAAATCGTAAGAACTAACAGTTTAAGAAAATAGAAATCATTTAACAACCTTTTGCATCCGTCATCCTAAACCTTATGTCATTTAAAAACCTAGGAAATAAACAAACAATCATTTTACACAATTGTGAAATAGATAACAAAAAATACGACCTTGTAATCACACCTCATACACAAACAGTTGGATACATTCGCACAAAACGACAAACACTAAAGAGAAAAATAATAACTAAACAAAGACAAATAACACGAAAAAGATTTTCAAAGAATCGAAACGCATTTTCAGAATCAGAAACCAACAGTTTAGACGAACTTTACAAACTAAAAGAATCAGTAGATAAAAATTACCCACTTCACGATCAATTATATTTTTCTGACTCAGAAACAACTTCAAATTCATCACAAAGAGGAAAAAGAAGAATAAAAAAGCAGTACAAACACAAACCAGTACATCTATACAATTGGAATCAACCAATTCGACACATTAATAATTACATATTAACAGTCATCGAACGAAAAAATGAGCTCAACACACACTCCAGGTGAAGAAACTCCAGATGATGATGAAATCTTTCCCTTTATAGTAGACGCAGATACTGATAGAGGACAACACTTATTTTGTCAAAATTTACTCATAAATTTATTTGAACCCGGAATTAGTCCATGTAAAACAGAGTTCCCCGATGTAAAAATCAAAAGACAAATCATAGATCACTATCTAAAAGATATATGCAACATAACACAACAGTATGGAATCTACTCTATAGAATTCACTTCCCCAAACCATAATAATAGAACATATACTATTCAAACAGACGATCTCGATTTAGAATTTTCAAAAGTCTTTTCAGAATATATAAAAAGCATCCAATACCATAACTCACAAAGAGCAAACTCCATTTTCACCAATGAAGTTTTCGCAATAATATATAGTTATATTTCAATATTAGAAAATGAACTACCATTAACAAATGTCTCACCGACAGACACATCTAAACATTTAAGAGTACGACATGAAATCACACTACTCTCTAGTTATTTGAACGTCATTAAAGAAAATTTCACGAAAGACGACGTTTCACAACATACCAGACACGATTTACAAAAAATTTTAGCATGGTTCATAATAGATTATTTCACACACAATATTGATTTAATTGCACAAGCAAGAAAAAATTTTAGACCCCAAAATTCGAACGATGAAACCGCTATCACAGAACAATCAGATTATGTTTGGGACCCCGAATGGTCTCATCCCGCATTTATAAGCTTCCCACAATCAATCTCAAGTCAAGCAATAGGTACAATATCTTACATAAGAGACTATGTAAGAGTAATACCATTAACAATTGATGCAACACCATTAAACTATAATACATTTTTACCCGATACACAAAATAATAGTTTAAACTCTACAGTCATACACAATGAAAACCTCAATGGAACTAGGAATCTTACTCAACAAGATATCCAGACACCATCACACTTCATAAATGAAGAAATTGTACACACAACAACTACACAACAAAGTATTTCACCAATACGCCCAAATTTAACAACACCAAGAAATACAAATCCTTCACAAACACAGGTAACCTTACAATCAACCGTAAAACCTTCGGTTGCCCCTAAATATTCACATATGGATTATCAAACATACAAACCCGTGACAATACCATCAAAAACACGCAAAACATTCACTAGAAACAACTTTGCAGACCATAATTATAATTATACACATCCGTCAAAAACAAATTATCAACCACAAAGGAATTTTAATCAATATACAAAACCTCGAAACTGGGATAACCCAACAGCCCAATATAATTCAAATAATTTTCAACCAAATCCTCCACAGGATCGCAGTGAAAATTACCCATTTTTTCAACAAAATAAAAATAAAAAACAAACATCTTATCAAATGGATTATTTATCCTCAGATGAAGATTTCCTACAACCAGATATATTTGCACAAAATACTCAAGAATATCGTAGACAAGGAATACAGAAAACACGTATAAATCATAGGAATTTTTCTCCACAACCAATAGATGCACAACATCAACAAGCAATTCAACAACAAAATCCAATTAATACACAATCCTTTCAACCAATTCAACAACAAAATCCAATGATTGCACACTCGTATCAACCATCACAAATGCAAAATGAAATACCACTACCATATTATCTTCAACAACATGAAATAACAAGAAACCAACTTTCAAATTTTTCTCAAATGCCAAATGCAGCAGAATCATTACAAATGACAATGAATCCATACCTTATGGGTGGATCATCAATAACATCAAACAAACCTTTAATGGTTTTCACAGGAACAGACCCTGAATACTCTGTAGAAGACTATTTAAATGCAGTAACAGCAAACCTGATTTTAAATATCGGACCTGAACCAATAAATACGCCACTACATCAAAATTGGATACATCGACGCACAGCGTTAATACAAACAACCTTAGATGGCGCAGCCCAAAAATGGTTTTCAGTACTACCTCAAGAAATAAAATCAAACTGGAAAAGATTTACACAAGAATTTTCAAAAATGTTTGACTCCGAAAGAAACAAACAACAACAAAGAGTTTTATGTAATGAAATTCGCAGATTACCAAACGAAACCATCAAGCAAATAGCAGTACGAATCGAAACACTAGTTCGAAAAGCATATTCACTAAATACACACGACTATAAAAACACTAAGATGACAGAAATCTTAATGATGACCTTAACACCACAATTAAGGAAAATAGCAATAAAAAAGAGAGCATCCCATCCTTCTTCAATTCGAGAACCCGATTTAGATTTTCGAAAACTAGTAGACAAACTAGAACAAGCAGAAATTACGATGAAACTAGAAGAAACGGAAAATCTGAAATTACAATACGTTAACAAAATTGAAACGACTCCCACTAATATTAATAATATACAAGAATCAGAAACAGATCTCGTTGAAAAAATCACTGAAATACTCAATATTTACGAAAAGAACCCGAACTTTAAAGGCAAACCATCTTTCAAAAAATGGTGTAATTATTGCCGACGATACGGACATAGTATTTCCGAATGTAGACAAAAACAGCAAGATAGTCAAAATAAACCTCAAAAATACAAAGAACCAAATAAATCATTCTATCAATACATGAAAAAAGATCAAAATCTACCAAACAAAAATGTATACAGCAACAACAGTTCAGGAAAGCCACTTCCGAACAATACAAGTTATACAAGAAATCAATCCCCATATAACTCAAGTTATAGAGGAAGATCACCAGAACGAAGAAACACGTATAATTCATCACAAAATCACTACAATAGACCAAATAGTAGAAATAACTACTCCAGATCAAATTCGAATACACAACGATTTGTTTCTAGATCTAATTCCCAACCAAGAAATAACTACTATCCAAACAACCAATCACGAAATTCATCATACAATAGGAATAGAAACTACTCCTATAATAGAAATAGAAGTTATTCAAACAACCGAAACCAGAATTACCCAAACAATCGATCAAGAAATAACTCATATAATAGATCGAACTATAACAGACCAAACAACAATTATCAAAACAGATCGCGAAATAATTCACAAAATCGACACCCAAGTTATAATAATCGTTACAGAAATTATTCCAAATCACCACACCGAAATAATAATCACTATAATACATCTAATAATCGTCATAGAAGCAGTACACCTAAACATCAAAGACAAATCAATCAAGTACAATCTAATCCAGAAACAACATCAGACCCCCCAGGTATTGATGACACAGTAACCGATACGTTACAACTCAATCAAATAAATTGTACATCATCAGATTCAGAAAGTGATACTGAAAACACTCTTGCTATCAATATGATAAAAGTCGAAAATGACTATGAATCTGTTATATATGAACAACCCTTTCCATCACATATATATGAAAATCAATCAGAATTTCTTCAAAATCATTACACTACACCCATAAATTCCACACCAACAACGCAAGAAACAAATGCAAAAAATACTACAGCACAACCAGATCAAAATGCCAAAACAAAATGCTTGAATACAAACCACATCTACCAAAATATACAAAAAGAACAACCCAAAGAAAAAATTTGGACAATACCATTTCTCTTAGAAAGCCCAAGAAATAAAGAATTTCAACCACCAGACCTTGAAATAGATTTTTTAATTGATTCAGGAGCAGAATCAAACATAATAAACATTCCCACATGGAATGAAATAAAATCCTTACACCCAAAGCTAACACCTCTGGAAACCTCCAGCAAGCTAGCAACAGCACAAGGATCAACATTGATAAACTACGGAAAAATCCAATTATTTCTCCTCCCTACCAGAACAATAGAGCAAAGCAAAATTTTAAATAAACCATTCAAACAAATATTCCATATCACTGATATTAAATATAATATCATTGGAATACCATTTATTTCAAAGTATATACCAACAATTAACATACTAAATAGTAAAATATTAATCAAAGATAAATATACAAAAACAAAAGAAACATCCTTAACATTTTTTCAAAGATTAAATAAACAACCACCATTCTTTTCGAAATTCTATCCAATATATAACCAACAAAGAAAACACCTGAAACCACTATCAGGAAACATCTATAATTTTTCAATCAAACAAGTTCACCAATATGATAAAGAACAAAACAAACAAAAATTTTATATGTCAGATTTTGAATTCAAACCTATTCATAAATTTTTCAAAATCACAATCTCTTCAATAAAATATTTGAAAAATTCGAATTCAGATATAATTTCTTTACATGTTTATAACAACACACCTTACCAAGTAACATTACCTCTAGGACTTCTAGGATATTGTGAAACCAACGCTACAATAACACCAATACACGAAAAAGCCTATCGCGTAAATAATATACTCCAATTACTAGATATATGCCAATCTACAATTCTTAATGGAGAATTATCTATAAATAATATAATAAGCAACGAAAACAGAAATACGGATTATTTCACAAAAACTCCATATTTCAAACCTACATTCAACATAAGTAATTACACAGAGCACCAACAAAAATTCTTAACAATGTTTAACTTCCAACATTCACAAATAACACAAGACGAATTCGAAAAATTAGCCAAACAGCTAATTAAATATTCATCAGTCTATGCAACATCAAAATTCGATGTTGGTAAAATAAGTTCATCACTACATCTCCCATTAAAACCTGACGCAGTTTTCAAAAAACAAAAGAGCAAGTAAAGTACCAATTCACTTACATGATAAAGTAAACAGATTACTCGATATTTTAGAACAATACAATATTATATCACCAGTAAACAAAGAAGAACAACCAAAAGGCAACACATTCATCAACCCCGTTATCATTCTAGCTAAAGGAGAATCATTAAAAATCGTTCTCGATGCTAGATACCTCAATTCACTCATAGATGAATCAAAATGTAATTGGCCCATTGAACCAATACAAGTTATTTTAACAAAAATAAACGGCAAATACTTCACAACCGCCGACATGAATAGTGCATACAATCAAATGCCACTAGATGAACAATCACGACGTTTAACACAATTTGTTATCGGAAACCAACAATATGAATTTAACCGCTTATTCTATGGAATATCCATAGGACCAGCAGCATTTTCAGCTTTTATGAGCAAAATTTTTAGACCACTGATACTCAAGAAAAACGCAATCACCTATCTAGACGATGTTTTTATGCAATCACAAACAAAAGACGAAATGTTCAAAGTTTTAGAAACATATCACCAAATACTTCAGAACGAAAATCTGAAGGCCGCCCCCGATAAATCACACTTCTTTTTGACAAAAGTTAAATTCTTAGGACATAACATAGAAAGAAAAACAATCACTCCACTGAAATCACGCATTGACGCTATTCAAAAACTTCAACCACCAACAAATAAAAAGAAAATCCAAGAATTCCTTGGAATGTTAAACTTTTTAAGTAAATATGTTTATAAAATGCAATTATATCTACGACCATTTTACAACATCCTTAGACAACAAAATAATTTTGAATGGAATACAGAACATCAAACACGATTCGAAGAAATAAAGAAACTTTTAACCGAACAAATTTCAAACACAATTCCAGACCCTGATCAACCATTTTATGCAATGTGCGATGCTTCGAACTTTGGCATCGGCGCAGCACTATTACAATCACATAATGGTACAAATAAAATGAACCTTATATCAGCAAACTCTCGATTATTCACTCAAGCAGAGCTAAGACTCTCAACTCTAATGAGAGAATGTACAGCCATAATCTATACACTTACAGAATATGAATTTCTGATACTTGGATCAAAACATCCCACAGTTTTATTCACAGATCACAAACCAATCATTTTTCTCTTCACACAGAAATCTAACCCAAACCACCGAGTTTACAGATTTCAACTAATTCTAATGAAATTTCCAAACTTACATATAGTTTGGACTGCAGGAAAAAATCTTGCATTACCAGACACCTTAAGTCGAAATACACCACCTGAATTACTTACACGAAAAACCACAGTTGAAATACCCAAAAATATAAAATTCTACCTTGCAGAAAACGAAACATCACCCCGATTAGAATGCAAATATGCAGTAAAAACTGATATTGAACAATCACAAATAAATAATTTACAACATTTTCCACTTTATCTAGATTGTCAAAATAATCATTATGAAGTTGATTTACTTGGAACATCAACTTTCAAACCAATCCCATATTCTCAATGGATAAAAAATAACACCCAACAAAAACGAACAAAACAACACCTGCCTAAAAAAGATCATTTTCCACTAATTGAAAAAGAAGATTTAACTGATAAAATAAATTTATCAGGACCCCAAACAAGTGATTCAAAATACACAATAAATCAAGTTTTTGACCTTCACGACCCACTTGATATAATACCCTTATCTAAATTAGAAATCGAAAACATTTTTCTCCCCCCAACAGAAACAATTACAATTTCAACACTGAAACAATATCAAAACCTTGACCCAGTAATTCGACAACTGAAATCATGGCATAAATATAAAACTAAACCTATCAAAGCAGATTCAACCATTCTAGGAAATAAAACACTCCTCCGATACTTTCGCAAATTTAACAACACAACAATTAACGAAAAAACAGACCTTTTAGAGTATAACCTAAATGAATCTACAGTTCCCTGTCTTCCTATAAGTATGATTCTTATAGCTTTTAATATATCACATACACAAAATATTAAAGGACACTCTGGATCAGAGAAAACATATTCAAATTTTATACAAAATTTTTACTTCCCAAATGCACCAATTTGGATAAAAGTACTATGCAATGATTGTATAGTATGTCAACTGAATAAACCTTACCCAAATCAAAAACAAATAGCACAAAAACAAGATTTTAAAGGACAAAGTCTGTACTTTAATCACCGTATCTCATTTGATACTAAAGGACCAATTTCACCCTCATCAGAAGGAAACTCCTACATTATGGTAATTGTTGACGCATTCACACACTATGTAGCACTTAACCCAGTACCACATTGTAATGCTTATTACGCATATACAACACTCTATGAACACTGGATAGCAAAATTCGGACTACCAGAAATTTTAGTCACAGACAATGGTACAGAATTCATAAATAATGAAATAATAACACTATGTCATTTATACAACATTAAACACAAACCACGTACATCTCATGCACCTTGGACAAACGGCTTAGTCGAAGGTATGAACCGTTCACTACAAGAATATCTTAGATGTATCATCAACGGAAATGATACAAAATATACCGAATGGTCAGCAGATGTAAAATTATTTCCCTTAGCATATAATTCACAAATCACGACAACTTTAGGAATGTCACCATACGAAATGGTTTTCAACCAAAAGCCACGCAAACCAATAATGTTTACAGCAAATTCCCATAAAAACGCACAAGGTTATTGTCAACCAAATAAAGACTCAATTTGTTATAACCTACCATTACATACGCACGATGAAGATCATTTTCATCACCCACAAATTCTTAAATTAGCCTCCGGTACACACACCGAATGGATTTTAAATAGAGATAAGAAACACAATGAAATTTACCAAAAAATAACAAAAAAATTATTACAAAGACAAAATATAAATGAACAAATCAATTCACGATTTACACCAGCTTCCGATTTAAAAATTGGAACATTTGTTTTAATACCTAATTTTAATACTCAAAAAGGAATTTCTAAAAAATTACAACCCCTTCGAAAAGGACCATACCAAATAATTGCAAAACCCACTGATGTCACATATAAAATTATCGACTCAAACAAAAAAGAAATCGTTCAACATCGAAACAACCTATTACCTTATTACCCAAAAGAATACGCACTCCGTGAATTAACTCAATTATATTCTTTCACAGGATTAAAAATCGTTCAAAATGAACCACATCTGAAAAACACAGAACAAAATGATAACCCCACCGAAAATCAAAACACAAAACCAACCGTCACAAAAAACAATACGCAAAACCAAAAAGAATCTCCAAAACAAAGAAAAAATAGAAAAATGACAGAACAAATAATACCCCAAGAAGAAATAGACAAATCAGAACATAGAAAAACAACAAGACTCCGAAATCAACCACGTAAAAACTACAAAATGTTCATCCCCCAATCTAAAATATTAAAGAAAGTAGAATTTAAAAAGTAATTTTAAAATTTTACACTTCACAATCTTGAAACCTCCGTAACATTTTTCATTTCATTTTTTCAAAATAACATGCTCACAAGTACGCAATAATTCTAGTTCAAAATAGACCAATAGGATTCATCCAATCCGCCACTTTCTCTAACTCAAACTAAGATCAATTAGACGAATAATCTAGAACTCCAGGCACATCTCTAACTATAACTTTACAACCTCCAGGTTAAAAATAAGCAAACCACTCCAACTTGACAGCTAAAATAAATATCACCATAATACCGTACCCCTCCCTTATCTAATAACCCAAAGATCAACAATATTTCCCCAACTCAGACCACGAATACCCCCAAAACAAATTTGATAACTTAGCCTAAAGTCACAAAATGAAAATTTTAATTAGCCTAAAGTATAAAAATCTCACCATACCCCGGATCATTTGACAAACAAAAATAAAGAAAAAGACGACCTCCCAGTCACCATGAAAATTGCCCCCAACAAATTTTTACGAAACTCAACCCACTTGTCAAAAAACTAATAAATAATTCGACCACACTAGAAAATCGCCTCAAACAGCAAAAAATATTCGACCAAGAGATCATTTCTTAAATGCTTTTCTCTCAAACAGTCGTTCAAATACTTATCAATTTTAAACATTTTTTTTCAATACTCCAAACTTTTATAATATTTCTTTTTGATATCATCGAATCTTTTCTAATAATCATAATAATTTTTTGTAATATTTTCTTAATTTTCTACACAATAATTGAACTATACCTCCAACTTTCCAAAACCCTTGAATATATCCACAGGTACGATTTTAACAACTTGTCTAAATGATACGAACAATTTTCAGTAGAACTGATATTTTTCTATTGTTTGTAATCTTTATAACATTTTTATCATCCCTCATTTTGACCATATGTAAATGTATAAAGAAAGCAATCATCACATTTGCCCTAGCAACAATTTTCCTAATTCTTTTTTTAGAAGAATATTATAATAAACATAAACCTTCTCACTAAAGTAACAATTCAAAAATCCATCAAAAATTGCTACCCAACAGTCACAAAATCAGTCTTCACCGACATCATCCCAAGATAATTCAACACCACCTTCAACTACTCAAAATCCTCAAACATCTACACGAATTTCTTTTCAAGACAATCCATACACCTTTGAAGAACGGCACGCTCGTTTATCTGAACCACTAGAACCAGTTCAACGACAAGCACCTCTAAGTGAACCAACATATAATCTTTACCCAACACTACCACAAGAACTAAGTAGAATACGAAACCTTAGTCAAAACCAAAACACAACAGAAATAAATAGACAAATTATACATCCTCGACGAAATAGAAATTTTCAAACTCCCCGAGTTCATTTTGATATACCTCAATCCCCAACACAAACTACTCCAGAAAACACCACTGGTATCACACCAGAAACCCCTACACTTCTTTCACAACGAAGCACTTCAAGTCTACCTTCAGACTACTTAGGTTCAACACCAACATCTGAACAAATACGAGAAAACCCTTTTAACCCCCCAAACCTAACATCACGACTACCATATTGGACTACACATTCATTTACACAAGGTGAACCAAATTTAGCCAATGACCCCATAGATATTTCTACGGATACAACAACATCCTCATCACTACCAGAAACACTATCACTACCATCAACACCATCAACAAGTCAATTTTCACCACTACCCTTTAACTTAAATTTTCCAAATAATCTCGACGCCAGATATCGAGAACAATCTTCAGTAAATATTCCTTTAAGATTAGATTGGAATACATTCACAGCACCTCCACCATTATTTGGACAGCATCAAGAAAGTAACCGCCTTCATAACTGGGCACTTAATAGATTACAATATCGCCAAGATATTCACAACGATATCCGTGATCACAATATTCAAATACTCCAACAAAACAGTTTACAATTAAAGTTTGAAATCACAGTTAAATTAAACAATATTACACAACATCCCTACCCATTAAATCCACCTAACATCACAGCTCAATCACTACCACCACCGTTTATAACTACCGAAGTAATATATAAATACGACAGATACACCAAAAACACAATTGGTTACATTACATTTTATAATCCATACTCAGGATTATCATACACATGTATATTCTAAAATTATTAAATTTTCTCCAACTCCTTTTTCTAGTAACTTCAATTCAAAACATAAACCCTTCACCTCGTACAGGACCACAAGATTTATTAGTAACACATTACGATTGCGAAGAAAATGAACAAAAAACACTACATAAATATGCAATCAATCAAGTATCACAATGTGAAACAGAACCACAAGCTATAGAAACCACAGATATAATAGCAACACTCTACTCAAAAGCCCGAGCTACAACAGTTACAGGTTATAAATTCACAGCAACATTTTCCGAAAAGAAAGTACATTGTTCACAAGTCTCGAACGGAAACAAAAACCGACTTGACCATGAATCATTCTATCAAAGTAATATAGAACGTCTTTTACATCTTAATCCCGACGATTGTAAAAATGAATTACTTAGACTAAACATCACACAAAATAAAAATTCCCAAAGAAAATTAGTTAATTTTCAAGTTTTTTCAGACTCTGTACATCAATCACAACTTGAAAGACACCAAGGACATATAAAACTAGACGAAAAATACCCGTATAACGGCGCACACGGACGATTAACATATGACCTACATGATAAACATTGGATACCACACATTGGTATAAATAACCCATCAAACTGCAAAGCAGACACAAAAAATAAAGGATATCAAGAAATAATGTTTTTCGATTGGAAAATACAACTCGAAAAAATACAACTCACACGAGATTTATCTGATAATACAATGATCTATCAAGGAATCCGACTACCTTGTAAAAACGATCAAGGATATTGCGACCCTACAACAAGAACACAAGCAACAATTGTTTGGTTCCCCGAAGACACATGTACAACATTTCAAGTAGCAAAAATACACGCTCGTATGATAAAATTTCACGAAAAATATTTCATACAATCAATTCCTTACGAACAAGTCCATCCATCACGAAAACTAAGTTCCGATTTTAGAAACATAGATAACATAGAAAATAAATTGACACGTTTTCAAATATATCAAGAAACAGAACTTGCATGTAAATACAGAAATCCACTTCACAGAACACAATACTCTGAAATTTTAGTTGAATATGAAAAAGGATTCGACATGACCACTGGAAAAGTAAAAATCGACCCATATGCCACAGGTCATCCTCTAAACGAAGGAACATCCTATATACCAGTTAATTTTGAAAAAAGCAACGGACAACCTGGTGGACATCTAAAACCTTATGACACCAGAAGCACACGCTTACAAGAATTATCACTAATGAATACCACATATTTTGGTAATATCCACTATGATATTCATTTGGATATGAAACTAGACTATACAATTAGCCGCATTTTTCAAGAAATGTCACTCTCCGAATTAGAAACACTACATCAACTATGCGAATTAGAACGAACACAAATATTACAATCACTTGCACTAGCAGTATTAAAAATACCCTACGCAGGATATTTATTATCAGGAAATAGATCAAATTTTTTAGACTATGAAGGAAACATCTTATGGTTTTATACTTGTACTAAAAAAGTATCACCACTATACGTTTTTGAAGATAAACGATGTTATAAAAGAATCCCTATCTTTTATAAGAATAAAGTACATTTCGTGGATACACTTTCACGAAGAACCTATTTCTGGGATACCGCAGTCCCATGTGGATCAGAAAATAGCCACAATGTAGTACAACTAAACCCTGATGAAAATAAATATTATCTTCTCACTCCATACCCCACATTAATGCAATCACTCAAAAAATTTTCACCAGAAAGCATTCGCGCTATCGCTCGAAACCCAAATATAGACTTACAATCAATAGGAATCTATTCAAAATCAGATATTCAACATCACATTAGAACACAACAATTCCAAGAGTTACTAACACAAATGGACACTATACAAAGACAATCAATTGACCAAAACTTACGCAAACTTGCAGAAACCGCAGGATTTGCCGATATCTACACACAAGACTATAGCGGATATTTTAAAGACATTAAAGATTATATATATCTAAACGGCGAAAAATACCGTCCCCAAGATATATCACCAATCAACATTTTTAGCTTTGTTACACTCAAAAATGAGATCCTAGATTTTCTAGGATGGCCCTACTACATCTTAGAAAAATTGACTATTTTATACGCAATGTTTAACTTTATTGGATTTCTTTTCTCACTCTTAAAAGGAATCTACAATACATGTGCTATACACACACAAGTAAACAGACAAGCAAGTGTAGCACGCATACTCTTTGCAGGATTTTTTGGAATCTTTTCCACATCTATAAACAAAATTCTTTTAGACGCACAAATAAAAGAATATAACACAAAAATAACAACACGACAAAATACATACGACGAAGAACATAACAATGTAGACACACAGCCAACGGCACCACAATTGCCACCCCTGCCAAATAACCATCCACTATCCCTAGTCCCACGAAATTTTCGAAATTTAGCAATCACACATAATCCAAATTTTAGACTCATCACATCACAAAGTCCCGTACAGCATATAATGACACATCAATCACACGATGATAACACTTATGAACAAATTATTGAACAACCCCATACCACCGCTTTTCAATCTCAAAATAATAATTTTTTTAGCCCACGATGAGCCGCCAACTTGGATCACTCCATCGATCAAATTCCCATCCAACCAACCTTACCTCTTCAATCCCAATAATCCCACTTTTTGCTTTTCCGCCACCCGATTTTCCATCTAGCAATGTAACATCAGGCATGAATTCCGACACTAACTCACAAATTTCAGTTTTATACTCCATCTCACAGCTAAATAACCCGAATATTGAAACCCCCGATGAATTTGCCGACTCAGAACCATCTCCATCCAATAATTTCCATAACCCTTCTCATTTTTCTCAACCTCCCTTTCAACCCATATTGTCAAATAACCCTGACCCCATCACTCCTACACCCTCTTATGCTTCCCAAGTTACCCCAACCTACTCCTCATACCACTCTGACCAATCATCTCCAG
Organism: Symsagittifera roscoffensis; assembly: GCF_963678635.1. Classification (NCBI taxonomy): domain Eukaryota; kingdom Metazoa; phylum Xenacoelomorpha; order Acoela; family Convolutidae; genus Symsagittifera; species Symsagittifera roscoffensis. The sequence goes on from NC_087071.1 coordinate 9,826,884, forward strand.
ATACCCCCCGAATCTCACCAGAGCTAGACAATTTTATTACCCTCCAACAACAACCCTACCACCTTAACACCCCGACCATAAACCAAATCTCCTCCACTACAAATTCAACCAATCCTCCTACACCCTCTTCAAATTATACTGAATCATTAGCACCATCATCCACATCAACTGAATCCTCACTCAATACTAATAGAGCTTACCGCACTTTTAAAAGAAAATTCCCCAACCATCCTTTCCCAGCAAAACCAGGAACAGCCCGTGAATACATCAATCACCCCCAGCATACTAACACAAGAGAATTTTTAGCTATCACTTTACCCTCATTTCCACAATACACCTTAAACACCCCTCATGACGCTAACGAAACACGCAACTTTGTAGACGAATACGTTTTAATGCCCACTCTCTCTTGGACCTCATACTATCATTTCACTAACCCTCTTTGCTTACCTTTAACCAACACTTCCATCGATACAGACCGAAACAAAGACATGCTATATCGACTAACTACACCACTCACCGCTAGACAATTTACTTACGTAGGATATAAAAAATCACTAAAAATACACACTGCACCTAGAGCTAATGAATATACACTAGAATACTACGATCACAACATCATAAGAGCTAACCAAGATCAATTCTTAGATGAAGATCGCTTCGCTAATCCACAAATCACCGAGAAATTTTTCATCAAGACACCATATGTATTTACACTAAACATCTTTGACCGAAAGTTTGATCACATTATTTCAGAAGCACTAACAAGCACACAAGCATACGAAAGTTTTAAAGAACGCTTCCAAATCTTCTCACTAACCTTTCATTTCCTTGCACCACACGAAAGAGATTTACACTGCTCACACGATATTATGTTGCGAACTAAACAAACACATACATACAGTTACTATCGTTTCATCCAAAATCACTTTGACCTCCACACACCCTCTAGACAACCACACCATCGTTTCCAATTCATCAATTCAAAATACACTTCACCATATTTCCTAAATTTCACATATTGTATTAAAGACACTAACCTTCATGGTATTCTTCGTAATTATGACCCCATAACCCAAATGTACATCTTCTGTCCCATCACCAAGACCTTCAACGCCGAAGAATCCCGACCCTTCCTTATCCCGCACGAGTTTGTACAGCCTATAGAAATCCCCATTTTAGAATTCATCCATAACACTACATTTAACCACAAATTATATAACTTAATCCAAAACACACCTTATGAGTTTGCAGTAGGCACTGAAGAACTAACCACCATTAAGGCACTTCAATTGCTTTGGCCACTACTTCAAACTAAAAATATCATCCGCATATTAGCTAAACTACTCACAACTTCAGAACTAATTCACGACATCTTCCCCCACGGTTTTTTCCCCGACGACTAACAGGTAAGTATGAATTAAATGAATATTACTAACTAATTAAAATATTGAAAAAACTCACCATTCTTTATTCATGTTTTCTTTAGATTTTTAGCCTTCATCCGACGATCACCTACAAAAACCACAAAAGACAAATAAAAATCGCAAATTTCATCAAACAAATTTCCAAAATTCTATTAATCTCTTACACATATAAATTTATAAATTCAATACCAATGCAGTAAATTAATTTATAAAATTTTCCCCCAAAAGCAGTAAATCTACATATGATGAAAATTTGTATCTTAAAATTCCCCCATTACTAGCAGTAAATTTCCAAATTCTATGCAGTAAATTAATAAAATGCAATTGCAGTACTAACCTTTTGATATTTTCATTCACTCGCACAGAAATTCTATCCATACTCGCACAGCTCGCCCACGAAGAATTGTTTAAAATAATGAATTTCAGTTTCAAGTTTTCACACTCAATAACTCTAACACACGATAACAAGTTTCAAACTTTCCTTTAACCCGGTTGGAGAGGAATCATATACTAAACAAAACTAACCAACGCAGCTTACTAAATACCACAAATCATAGAATAACAGCATGACTAAGAAAAGGAAACCAACGGTACCCAAACCGGATTAACCCAGTTTAAAACTGGATAATTTATTCTTTTGAAGACTATTATAAAGTCTTAGAAAGAAATAATAAAACACAAAAAAGTCGAAAGACAAACCCATACCACAAACAATTTGATTTTTGAAAAAAGGACACAACCAAAGAAACATAAGTAAAACCACAACAAACCCAACATAAAACGTTGTCACATAACAGGACCCCTCACAAAAACCGCATGAAATCATACTCCCACACCTGGCCTAACCCACCAGGAAAGGACGTCCTGAGCATGCTCTATAGCCGGCCTAACCCACCGCGCTACATCCACGCTTTGTGACCACACCTTTATTTTTAATAAGAGCTACTCAAGGGTGAGTAACTCTTCAAAATAACCGAACTAAAACAAAAAGCTTTTGTGAAAACAACTAACTAAAATCATGATTAAAAAATATTAAACTAATAAAAGTTTTATAAAATGTAAAATCACATGATGCAATATATAGATCAGAATACAACACCAAGGACGAACATCAAAAGACAAGACGACCTCACTACACTCGAGAGAGAATGACCAACTACAATCGATATGCCACTCACAATCACAACTCAAAGGATTTAGAGTACGACTTGACTTCGCAGAAAAGGACTTCATTGAACTAGACCAATGACCACCTCGATGTTCAAGTATACGTACAGATCCGAGTAATCAGGCATCCCCTCCACGCACAATCTCCACGCCATTCCCAAGCTAGATCAGATACAAAGGAAGTTCTCCCTGAAGAACAGAAAAACCTGACATAGCCAACCATTCTGAAATCAGAATTGGTTTTGTTGCAAAGACTCAGTCGTTGTCACAAGGAGAAGCGAAAGAAAATTGTGATGTTCGCCAAATACCAACGTCCATCATCCATCCTTGAACTACAGAAGAACTGTTCTAAAAAACACTGTAAAACCCGGATGGGTGGAACCTGATCTAAACTATATTTTATGATTGGATAAATTAAATGTTTTACCAATGTAAAGTATTTAATATTAACCAATCATGATCCATCTAACTAACAACCCACTTATTTGTAAGTGCTGAAGTTACTTGTAATTTCAGCACCAGAGAGATTTGAATTTAACTTAGAAATTAGTTGGACTCTCCCGAGCACTTCAGCAGCCGCAATAAACCAGTATACCCTAGATCTATTGAGCCTAGCAGAGACTAGTTAAACAACCTGAGACTAGATAGTATAAGAGTAAGATTAGGATCGGTATTAGACTAAGAAGTTGCACGAATCTATCCGGCCGAAAATAAGATAGCGTGACGAGCAGACGGTGTACCCTATCCGAAATTACTCTATGAGTTACGCCCCAGTCATAACTCAAATGAATCATTGGAAAGCGCAAACGAAGCCAGACAAAATAGAGAGATGAAATTTGAAAAAACTAAGGAAAAAATGCTGGAAAAGGTGAAAAAACTCCAGGAAGCTGGCGAAGAAACAAAAGCCAGAGAGCTGTTAAGACAATTATCAAAATTGGAAAAAAAAGCTTACCACGAAAAACATTTACACCACAAAATGCATAATAAGTCGAGGGCAAAAACAACCCCAAACCATCAGAAAAACAAAACCGAGGCTGAAAACAAAAAATCAAACACGAAAAAAGCTGAAAATACATCAAAAACAAAATCTAAAAGTTACCCAAAAAAGCAAACCGAAAAAAAGGAACAGAAGAAAAAAGTCAAAAAATCTACACAGAAGAATGCAAAACCAAATCAGTCGGAAAGTGAGAAAACAGAAAAAGAGTCAGAACAGCGTTCGTGGAAATCTGTAGTAGCAAATTCTCGAACTCTGTAAAATTCGTGCAAAACTCGAATAACTTAACTGTTTTCTTTATGTATAAGAAAAAATAATAACATTCAAATCTATCAATATTAATTTTTTTATAGAATTAATTATATATCTGGACTTTTTTCCAACAAAGTTTTTTTTGTCAAAAGCACGACAAAATTGTGCGAACAATTTTTGTTAGTTCGATGTCTGTTGTGGACGCCTGAAACTCCCTCAAATAATTCATCCCGCAGTGACAAAATGGATAAACTCAATTATTTACAACCTTATCTACAGATTGACCTAAGTATAGAATCGAGCTATCTACAACCGTTTTGCAAACGATACTTGCTTCAAAACAGGTTTAAAAAATTACGCCATAATTGAATGGTTTTTAGTGCCAAAATATTCAGTTTTTTCTGCATATAGTCAGTTGTTATTACAATAAAACCAAAAAATAATCTGTAGACAAAAAAGTAATTAGGCAGGGTGGGGGATAGTCCGCGAATGGTGATTTTTTTAACCATGGAGATGGTAAAAAAACAACAGTTAAATAAAATATTAAGCTGCCAAACTGAATTGTAGAGCAAAATAAATGTATAGAATCTTATGTGTAAAATTTAATCTTATGAAACGTAATCCGTACCCACTGCACTAAACAGGAAGTGAGATAATTTCCAAAATTTGCAAAATTCACAAAATAACCTCTGAAATAATCCATTATAATCGATTACAATCGATTATATTGTATTATAGTGAATAAAAATATTATGCTTATTATCTATTTTGATGAATTAGAATCGATTATAATTAATTATAATGTTTTTATTAAAATAAAAAATATTAGGGTTTTTAATCTATTTTAAAGGATTTTAAAGGATTACTTTTGTAATTTTATGAATACTGACTGTAAAATAACAATATAATTGATTATGATCAATGAAACACCAGTGAGGGCCCGGTCGTTGCGCAAGCCAAGAGCAATAAAGTTAGGATCACTTAGGTTGAGTCACTATTCGAAAAAAATTCATTTCAGTCGAAGATTTCAGTCGAACATTTCAGGCGATGGAACGATTACTTGACCTTTTATGCATCTATGGGCTTTGGTTTTTTACCGGTTGAATTTATACGCCAAATAGCATGTTTGATAACCCTATACAAAAAGCGAACGAAAAAATTCATTTGATACTCATATACAGAAATTGTATTATGAAATTTTTCTGAAATAATTTTTTCCACGAAGATTTTCAGAGGTTGTCGCGCACAAACTCTCTGTCACCTTCTTCAAAAATAGTAACTAGAGCAGCATATCGGGAGAGTTTGAATATTTTTAGATCTTTTCAACCGAGGTTTTAGCCTGGTTTCAGACAAATTTACTAAAAAACAAAAAAAAAGAAGATTAGTTCTTCATCACTGAGAATATACTGTCACCAATTCTATAAGTTGTAAAATCTTTCGAAAAACTCAAACAATTAAAGCAAAAGACATCATTTATGAATTTTTTTTTGAATTTTGTCTAAACTTTTTGTTGTGAAGGGCAAATGAAAGCTCAAAAACTGCAGAACGAGAGACATAATTACTTTTTCGCAGTCAACATAATTACTTAAACTTTGTCTGAGAAGTCGATAATGAAAACCAAATTTTCTCGACAATTGAACTTTTAGAACAATTTTTGAACTCTGAGCATGAAAAAAAAACGCTCAGCCAATTTTCACTTCTTTCGAGAAATAATAGCAGCAACAAAGGTGAGATCTTGTACGGCAGGAAATTTTTTTGAAGTTTGCGTTCAAATATATTCTAAATGCGATGTTTCTACTGTCGCTAGCCGATCAATCAGAAAAAAAATAATCAAGCTTCTGTTAATAAAAAGTGTTCAACACTCGATCCGAACAGACTCGTTGAACTCTCAAACTGAACAAAATCGAAAACTTTCCTCAAAATTTTTTTTCTTAGAAACATTATTGAAACTTCCAACAAAAGAAAATAATCAAGTTAAAAAAAAATTCTTTACTTGGTTGAACTGACATATTAAGTGTTTCCCACAGTGACAAAAATGGATGAAAATTGATCTTATAAGGAAAAATCTACAGGTTAGCCTATAAATAAAAACGATTTATCTACAACATTTTTGCGAACGATAATAAATTCTATACAAATAAAAGTGAATGGATTTAGTGACAAAATGAAAAACTTTAAAGTGTATAAAACAAGTGTATAAACTTTAAATAATCTGTATATAAAAAGAAGATTATCTGTGTAAAAATAAACTGAATATAACCTAGAGGTAATCAGTTAATGGTCTGTAGTTAATCAGTAGATAATCTGTGGATAATCTGGAGATAATATGTGGATAATCTGTTTTTATTCTCCTTATAATCATTAGAAAATATCTATATAATCTGTACAAAATTGATTGTGAAAGGCTAAGAAAAACGATTTTTATCGCCTTAAAGTGAGTTTTGATACTCTAAGAAACAGGTTTTCTGAAAACAAGAATAAAAGTTTGATTTCATATTAAGCAAAATCTATCAGATTTTGAGCCAACACAAAATATAACATATGGAATAGAAACACAAAACCTCTTCAATTGTACCTCAACCCCCTTTGAAAACAATGAATTTTATGAGTTTTTTCTGATCAACGAAACTAATCACCTTTTTAATAAAAAGAAAATAGCTAAAGAGATCCAAAAAAATCGATAAGTTGAAATCTGATCGATGATTTCGAAAAAAGTTTTTTTCACGCTGAAAATTTACGGCTGAAGTAATGAACCACTCAAACAGACCAGCAAATGCACCCTGACGAAGACTCTAACTGCGACCGTGACATAAACAGCATAACAAGTTTTGAGTATATTTAAAAATCAAACAACAAAAGACAAGGCAAACTGATTGCCTACGCCGCTCAGCTGAAATGATGCATCAAAAGCGCAGCAAAAGAGCTGCCTTAACATTAAAACCAAATTGAAAGCCACTTGGGCTGCGCAAGAAACGCAAAAAAAACCTAAGCCACCTTAAGGGTAAGGGCAAACATAAACACCTGAAGAGCACACAGCGAATCAGCTACGATAACAAGGATGACTTCAACTCCGCCAGTGGCCTGAGCAGCTTAATAACATCAATACAAGTCAAAATATATCACTCAGTACAGCACAAGACAAACAGTGCTCGAGCAAATGCATATTTTCTCAGCCCCCTCAGCTAGAGAAGCCTCAAAAATGAAGCAAAAAAGCAACCTTAAACCTAAAGCCAAAAAAAAACACCGGGCTTGAGCAAGTAACGCAAAAACGAAACTGAGGCATTATTAGTAGATGGTCAAACAAACACATGAGGCTGAAGAGACGCTCCAGAACCACACGGAACCAGTTACGCACAACCAGGACGACTTTAATCTGTTTTTTTTTGTTTTTAATTATTTCGTTTCATTTTAACCAGTTTTTAATGGACGTTTGATGAATATTATGATATCAAAAACTTGGTATCTTCACTTTACTTTTTTTATCCAGCGCATAGCTCATTAACTGCAAAAAGTGGCGCAATAATCAGCTCAGCAAATTTTCAGACAAAATTCAGCCATGACATACGTGGCTCCTTTTCTCCAAAAAATTAATATAAAAAAGATCGGTTTAAATACTCCATTTAACAAAACCGAACCGTTTTAGTGTAGTGATAGTTGCTTAAAAACTATAGCGGAACTTTTTGAGGATGTTGTATATCCTGAATTGTGTAGTTTTTAGTTCAGTTTGATTTATCAAGGCTGAGCAAACCTACCAGGGCACTTAATAAATGGGTTTTCAGTTTTGGTTTTACAAAAAGGTATTTAAACTATTTTTTTTGTAGCCCAGAAAATCTAAAGGAGAGGGTTTAATGACGCAACGTTACGACGTCACGCAGTTACCATGTTTATTTTTTGGATTCTACGAAGATGTTACTGTACTTTTGCAAATGTAGAAATGAAATCCTCAAACGACAAAATATGAATGATCTGAACCCGAAACATGAGTGCAACAAAGTTAGAAAATTTTCGGCTAGCTAGCAAAATTCTGGATTCTAACCATAACGAGTATTTCAGAGTCAAGTGCTAACCAAAACTTTTTAGGATTCCAGGAACAAACGCGTTTTTTTATTGAATCGAAATGCAAAATTTGCTGGACTTCCTCAGTGCATTCTGTAACCAATCCGTTATAAGCCAATGAAGCTGAAAAGACATCCGGAATCAAAAAATACAAAAAATGTTGCTTGAAAAGACTGCAGAACCAGGCGCGGATTTAGGATGTTCTCGAGGGGGGGGGGGGGGGGGGTTTCAAGAAAAAAATTTAAAATTTTGCGACCTTTTTTTTAATTTGACTAAATTGATTTCCTGAGCTCTCCCCAAGCACTGTTAAGACCCTGATTTGACCAAGTTTTCTGCGCCGCAGGCAAAGTTTTGAAAAAAGGCCCAAAAAGCCGTTTTTAAGCACTTTTTGGAAAAATTCTACCAAAAAAATTGCGTTTTTTCGGCACCTGCTCCCCCCTCAAAATTCGTATAGATTGGAGCCAAGGGCGCCTTTAGAAAACTTCTAAACCAGTCAGCCAAAAATTACAAAGTGGGACCCTTTGGTCGGCAGGGGGACGAATCCCTAAAAAGAAAAGAGTCCCTAAATCCGCTACAGCGCAGAACCCGAAGAATTCTGTAACCAATCCAGACTTCCTCAGTGCATTCTGTAACCAATCCATTATAAGCCAATGAAGCTGAAAAGACATCCGGAATCAAAAAAATACAAAAAATGTTGCTTGAAAAGACTGCAGAACCAGGCGCGGATTTAGGATGTTCTCGAGGGGGGGGGGGGGGTTTCAAGAAAAAAATTTAAAATTTTGCGACCTTTTTTTAGTTTGACTAAATTGATTTCCTGAGCTCTCCCAAAGCACTGTTAAGACCCCAATTTGACCAAGTTTTCTGCGCCGCAGGCAAAGTTTTGAAAAAAGGCCCAAAAAGCCGTTTTTAAGCACTTTTTGGAAAAATTCTACCAAAAAAATCGCGTTTTTTCGGCACGTGCTCCCCCCTCAAAATTCGTATAGATTGGAGCCAAGGGCGCCTTTAGAAAACTTCTAAACCAGTCAGCCAAAAATTACAAAGTGGGACCCTTTGGGTCGGCAGGGGGCCGAATCCCTAAAAAGAAAAGAGTCCCTAAATCCGCTACAGCGCAGAACCCGAAGAATTTTACCCGACAAATTGGCTTCTTGAGCCAAAACGGGTTTGTCTAATGATTCCCGAAAATCAACCAAATAGTCGTCGGCATCATTTAATTTTGGACTTCAAACGCGAGCTTGCACAATTTTATGTACTTTATAAAATCAATTTTTGCTTAATTATATGTGATTGCTTGACGACTAATCGTCAATTTAGGGCTTTAAATTTAGGAAAAGTCCGTTTTTTTTTTAAATTTTTTTTGAGATAAGGATTTTGATATCATTAAAACAGATCGATGCTTGTTGAGCTTCTCATCCCATTAATTTCTTCTATCTTTATCCAAAATTGACCCTGTAAACTCAGTGTATGATTTATTGAAGGAAAAACTTCAAAGGCAACGTACTTCTGGGGTGAAAGTGAAGTTCAGTATACTAGATAAACGGTTCCGCAAATGTTGCTCCTTGCATAGATTTTTGTTTTTAGTGCAGCTGAATTTACAAAAACGTGTTCAATTTTTCTGGTATTTTTGGTAGGTTTTATTTCCTTCGATCGCTGTAAATTTCTCGAATAAAAAAGCCATTTTTTTCAGTAATAGATTCATATATTTTCAGTTTCTTGGAAGTTTTCAATAAGTGCTTTTTTGCAAAACAAATTTAATTTTAAAAAACAAATTTATGAAATTTACTAAAAAGTAGGTAGCAAATTGAAAAAAAAAAGAACGGCGATTAGTGTTGAAAAATAATTTGCCTGTGTTTGACGCAGTTTGTCCAGTGGCCTTGTATATCGTATCCAACTGTCTGTTGTCTATGCATATCTGGCAGTATAGTATACAGAAACAATACGATAATCCCCGGTCAAAACATCTGCAAAGTTTGCTGCGAAATTATTAGCTGCTCTTTTCCAATATTTAAAATCCATTTGTTGTGAGATTGCATTTCTGTCCTGAACTGCAACATAAATGTTCAGATCTAGATGAAACTTTGAAGTTTTTGAGTGTTCTTTCACGTCTTGATTCGTGTCTTGTGTTTTTTTTTTCGTTAAAAATAGCCATTTTAATAAATAATATTAAAACTTGTTGTTGGATCGTTTTTTCCATCAGATCGTTTTTTCCAGTTTTTGAGAAGGAAATGTAGAATGTAGACATAAATTCCGCAGATGTAGATCTTTCGAATAATGTGTTTGTAAAAAAAATCTTGGAAAAAAAAATCAGGTGGCTGCAAAAACAACCTGCAAAAATTTCAATTTTTTCCAACATTGCAAAGTAGATTCCCCTCCGCCTGTAGAAACTGGAAAAATCGATTTTAGATATATTCTTTGTTTAGCAGGTGTATAATTTTTGTCACCTGACTTTATGTCCCATCGTTTTAAAGTGTTTTATTTTCAGATGTTTATGACAGGTTCCTTGACTGAACGCCCGATGGCAAAAATATCAAACACTAGAAAGGTTCAAGAGCAGAATTTGAACAGAAGCCCCTGGTAGTTTTGGACCGTGTGATCAAAAGCGTGGTTAGAACTTTTTTGAAATCTTTAATCATGAAGTTTTGAACTTTTTGCAAAAATTTTAGACCAAAAACTGATGATTGTTAGTTCATTTCCTTGATTCGTAGGCGCTATACTTAGTGACATTAGTTACTTTACCAGTTTGCCAAAAAATGCTTCAAATTGATAATCATTCGAAAATTTTAAATTTTTTCACTCTGATTTTTTTTCTGATGATTAGTTCTGCGCACAATTCCGCAAATGTTGCTCCTTGCATAATATTTGTTTTTAGTGAAGCTGAATTTTTATAAACGTGTTCAATTTTTCAGGTAGGTTTTATTTCCTTCGAGCGCTGTAACTTTTTCGAATCAAAAAGCCATTTTTTTCAGTAATAGATTCATATATTTTCAGTTTCTTGGAAGTTTTCAATAAGTGCTTTTTTTGCAAAACAAATTTAATTTTAAAAACAAATTTATGAAATTTACGAAATTAAATTTGTGAAATTTATATTTTCATCGGGCATTTTCACCACATATTTTTATTTGACCTTGTTATGACAACAATTACTCTCGTTTTTTTTTGTTACTAAATTGAGTTTTCAAACGAAGAGTTCTAGAGATTTTTCAATTTTTTTTCAGAAAGTCTGAGAAAAATTTTCAATAAAATGTCAAAAAAAATTTGTTGAAATCTTGGAAAGTCTTCAAAGTAAAAATGCTGATCTTCTTCGCTAGCCGTCAAAAACATTTTTATTTTTTGTGTTTCAAGGATTTTTTTGTCCTAAAGTTCTTAAGTTCAAAGACTCCAAAACCTATGTAAGGCACTCCAAAAATTAGAGATGATGAGCTGTGGTGCGGCGTGAGTGCCGCCCCTTATGAAAGTGCAATTGAGTTGTTGTGTTGATCCTAATGGTCAAAGTGTTACTTGTTAGAATGAATGAGATTGGTGTTAATGATGTCAAGGTCGTTACTAGACGACCGTGTTAATGATCTGATGTATATAAATAAATCACTCTCAAATTATCTGGTGAAAGATACAGATATCCTAACGTTCTTTACTTCAATTCACATTTTATACAATTAGCTTTACAAACTAAGAGTCTGTCGGTTGTTATTCCACATGGCGCAGCCAGCAGTTTTGGTCGGCGAGGACCGAACTGATCTTATAGGGGTACCAGCATTCTGGCCTTAACCAACAACGGAACCTTTATTCCCATGGGAGTCGTGGATCGGACAATTTTTCTTAGTCGTAAATCTAAGAAAACACTGTAACGCCGACATTTTACTGAGTCATCCAGTATAAATTTTCGACGATCCCCCTCCCCGACCAGAAAGAAAAAGAGAAGCAGAAAACCAATCCGAGGAAGCTAACTGCATCGCAAGAGATTAAGCCGAAATCAGCAAAACAAAGGAAATCAACGACGAAAGCAGGAAAAAGGTCCAAAAAATGGCCCAAACAAATTCTTCCACGAGGCGGACCAAAGGATCAAATCGCGATTATTCTTCTCTTTGGGAACAGAAGGCAAGAAAAGATTCTTACAAAGCCATGCTCTCCTAGATATCGCAACGATCAACTTCCACGACTTCTACAATCATTGCGAGACACTTTTCATAAGAGATAAAAACAACATTATCGAAAGACTAATTCTCTACAACACCCAACAATCAAATCGCGAATGTCTGGAGACCTTCTTCTTGAGACTTTCAGGCCCAGCCGCCCAGTGTTTTCGGGCAATCGACAACGAAAAGGAAGTTGTCCGTGACATCTTCATCGCCAAGATGAAATTCAAAGATATCCAACGCGATCTTTGCATCAGACCGGGTAATTATCCTGGAGAAACAATTAAATCAGCTCTGCTTCAGGGGAAAGGATACGTCACGGCCTCCACACTGCAAAAACAGACGGGTCTCTCACGACCGGCTACGTCAAACACTAACTCCGGTCAGAACTATCCAAATTCTTTTAAAAAAACAAGAACCAACCCTATCAGTTCGGCGAAAGAACAATATTCAGAACAGAAGTAATCGAGCACAAAACTCCAGAGGTAAATTCAACAAACGGTCAAACCAAAATCAACAAAGACACAGCAAATCATTTTATTTTTGTGGGAAGGAATTCTCCCCCAACCACAAACTTTCATGCCCAGCAAAGAACGTGATGTGTGAGAACAAAAAGGGCCATTTCGCCAAATGCTGCAATTCCACGAGCAATGTAGGAGTAGTGGACGAGGACTCAGAAATCACAGCAGAAGAGGAATGTGATTTCATCGCTTTGGACAGCGAACCAAAATACTCAAGTCTGAACATATCATCAAGGGTCGTAACTACCCATCAGAAATAAAAACCCGAATATTCAGTCAAAAACTTGAAGTCATCAAATCAGCTACTGGGAAAACTAGATGTATACAGATTACACTGGGAGTCAACAAAACATTTTTTAAGGCCACCGTTGTCACGGGTAGCCCAGCATTTTTTATTAACAAGAAAACAGCAGATAGTCCGGTCAAATCGAGCGCTAATGTTAAATTATTATCAGCTTCAGAAAAGCCTATCAATACTCACTATGTAGATTATAATAGAAGAGCAATCAAGTATTTGGCACCATAATCGCAGACGTCTCCTCATTTGGGTGGCAGATCAATTCACCGAAGTTGCTGGTTTCTGAAAACCGCACTAGATGTCTATTACGTCTAGACATACAAAGTGCCGTGGGTGTACAAACCACCCAAACAAGACCAATTCCCATCAACGAAATCTCATCCCCATCTACTGATTCAGACAGGTGGCGGATGTACTTTAAGGAGAAATTTAGAGATGTATTTACTAGACGAGGCAGATCGAAAAACCACCGAGCTCATTCGGTATTTAGGGACCCTTTAGTTCCGATCCAAGAAAAGGGTCGGAGAATACCAATACATATCCAAGATAAAGTAGGCACTGAAAACAGGAATCTCATCAAAGAAGGACACATTGTATAACTAAATAAATGGACCAGCGAAAACCAACAGCTGTAACAGCTAGTTATTACAGCTAAAAAGGACGGCTCCATAAAACTAGTGCAATGGACGCAAAACCGATGAACGCTTATATATTCAAAAACCAATACCAATTGCCCAAACTTCTCGAACAATTGGACGTTGCCGCGCAAATCATCAATGCAGATATCCCGGGCAAAGTTTGGTTTACATCTCTCGATTTGAAATTCGCTTAGAGCCAATATTTTTTAGTAATCTAGTCAACAGTCACTTCAATATCGGTTTTGTATGCGGAGAATCAACAAGCACCTCTCACTTTAAAACAAGATTTTACGGCCTCACAGATATGCCCAAGGATTTTCAAAAGGCAATGGACACACTTTTCAGAAATATCAAAGGAGTAATTTGTTTTCTAGACGATATTCTAATTGTTTCGAAAGGATCTATCAAAAACCACAATTAAATCGTCAAAAATGTCTTTCATAAACTAGAAAATGAAGGCATGGCCCTGAAATTATCAAAGTGTGAATTCTCTGTAAACAGAATATCGTGGTTAGGTTTCGACATTTGCGAAACCGGGTATCAACTCAAATTTTCAAATATTCAAGCAGTTTTAGATATCAAACCACTCCACACTTTAAAACGACTACGTTCCTTAAAACGACTACGTTCCTGTCTTTAACCACCTACACAATTTTCGACCAAACTTTCATGTTCTGACCGAACAATTCAGATCCTTGCTAAAAATGAACAACAAACAAAAATTCGTATGGGGAACGGACCGAGAAAAAATTTTCGAAGATATACTCAAACTTTTTTCAAACATCAAAAAATGTACCATTACGAACAAAATGAGGAATTTCAGGGTGAAATGTGATGCTAGTCATAGCGGACTAGGTAAAATCTTAGAACAGGAATTATCGGATGGTTCCCGGGTCCATATATCATTCGCCTCTTGATTCTTAAATATCCAGGAAAAGAAATATAGTACTATTGAGTTAAAATAACTTGCCATGGTATGGTCATTCGAACACTTCAGGAACTACTTGCTGGGGAACAGATTTGAGGTACTAAACGACCACAAAGCAATCATATCAGCGTTCCATTCAAACAGAGGTAACAAATCATATCACTCTCGACTGACCAGATGGGCAGACAGACTATTACATTTTGATTTTAAAGTCACACATATTGCCGGAACAAAGTTAGGAATTGTTAGGTTTTTTACATATATCGGTCTTTTCCGACCAAGAATTGCAAAACTTATATAAATCCGCAAGAGGGAGCCAGTAATTTTTTTAATTATTTAGAAAAGAAGACTAATTACAAACTCACACCGCGAGAGAGCGCCAATAATTGAGTCACAAACCTCAACCATTCAGAATTCAGGAAACTCAATTATGGATGCACACTGCGAGAGGGCGTCACTAATTTTTGCACAGAATCAGGCCAATCACAGTCGAATAAACGTTATTACGGATGCTCGCCGTGAGAGGGCGCGGTTAATTATGCACAGAATTGAACCAATCAGAATCAAGAAAATACATAAAGTACATCTTCCGCGATAGGGCGCAGATAATTTATGCAAAAACGGTAACCAATCAGATTTGAGTTATGGTACTCATTGCTCTGGCAGATTTCTCCAGAATTCTATCACATCCTGTAACAAATCCAGTCTTCTCTTGTGTCTATCTGTAATGTATCAAAATCATCTGTGTCAATATAACTCGTTCATCAGTGGTTCATCCAATCGTAAAAAGCTTTCAATTTTAGATATGTCGAATGCTATGGATGATCCCATACAGGATGAAAGTTTCAGAAAATTGTTGAACGAGTTCGCGCCCCTAAACAGAATTCCAATTGGTTGCTCAAGACCAATCCGCTGACAGAAGGCGAAAAGACCAAGAAGAATGTCATCAGCGGAAGCAGGCGACCTCCAACGAATCAAATACGCAACTATAATTGCAAATTTCCGAAAACAAAGAATGATCAGACGAAAACGAGCGACCAGACAATTTAACCGATTTTCAATTGGGCAAGTAATAGTCGCCAAGGACAAAGAATCACTACCGGGTCTGATAGATATTCTAGACGCAGACATCCTTAGCGAACTGACAGATGAAGACGCAACTCTCAGATTGATGAAAATGGCGATAAGAAACAGGGACTACGAAGGCTTCGTCAAGATACACCCCTATATCAAGACCTTTTGGGTCTCAGCAGCGGTGGTGGACAGCTGCATAATCATCGACGACAGAATCGCGATACCGAGTTGCCTCCGACGGGCAGTCCTTTCACGTTTAAACCGTTCGCACCCAGGCCAAGAGGCGATGTTGGACACGGCCCAGTATCTGTGGTGGCCAAGAATCCACCGAGAGGTTGTCAATCTTTGCAAGAGTTGCGGTGAATGTACAAAATTCCGTAAGAAATTAAACCCAATGAGTCCTTTTAAAATGTACAAGTCTCTACCTCTACTAAATGCTCAATGAGGAACTCCAATTAGACTACGCGGGTCCACTATCAGACGGTGTAGGTAACCAATTTTATATCCTGGTAGCTTTCGACCGTTACTCTAATTATCCGTCTGCAATGCTTACTAAAACGACCGGAGCTAACAAAATTTTATAATTCTTGGAGAACTACATTTTTACTCATAGTATTCCTAAAGCAATCAGAACGGACCAGTATTCTGGTTTTAAAAATAAGACCGTTGATCAATTTTGCTAATCAAAAGGCATCAATCACGTTTTTTGCTCGGTCGGTGATCACCGTGGATGTGGATTGGTAGAGCCTATTCAGACGATTAAGAGTAAATTGGGAACTTTACAGTTGGAAGATAATCCACCGGATATTCAAACGGCTCTTAAAATTTTAATCGAAGATATCCGGATAAAAAAAATCTCAGTTACAGGCGAATCTCCGTTGGAATTACACTTTGGCAGGCAACCAAATTCTGAGTGGTCGTTAGCGACCAACAATCTAAAATCTAAATTACGTTAAGACAAGCAGAATTTGGAGAGAGACCTCCTGACAGCAGAGGACAGAAGAGAGTCGTGCGAGAGTCGCGTCAAGGTAGTGAAGATGGGCTACCACAGCAGTGATGTGTCTCCCAAAATCAAGCAGGAAACTACTCAGATCGCATACACACCCAACTACAGATCCTTGGAACAGCTAGCAAAATCGGCGAATGAGTGGATGGCCTGGAAATAGAAATTGACTCATGAAGAAGGTTGCCGAGCTCTCCGCACCCTGACGGAAAGAAACCAACTCCTAGCGGCTTCTCTCAGAAATAGACTAACAACTGGGACTCTGAGATTCAGACAGGACACCATAGATTCGCCAACAACCAGTGCCAATTGTAAACAAGAGTCATTGCTTTAAGCTGAAGTATTCAGGAAATTCGCAAACCTCAAGTCAGGGAAACAACTATTTAAAGGTTACTGGGACAAAATGATCAAAGTTACTATTTCAGCATAAATTAGGGTGGCGAAAAAAAGTTTTTAGGAAAAGTGATATTTCATTAAGGCTAAAAAGTTCACACTTTTCAGGTCGTCAAGGACACAGCAAACGAGTAATGGGAAAAAGGATGAAGAGACAAAGAACGTTCTCATCATTTTCTTCGTCGG
Source organism: Symsagittifera roscoffensis (assembly GCF_963678635.1). NCBI lineage: Eukaryota > Metazoa > Xenacoelomorpha > Acoela > Convolutidae > Symsagittifera > Symsagittifera roscoffensis. Next base: position 9,843,951 of record NC_087071.1, read on the forward strand.
ACGAACTTCTGGTCCCAAAGGCTCAAGCGCAACAGAGGCAATTGTCAGCTTCAACAAAACTGGCAGTGCCGGCGGTTCCTCTACGAGGAAAGTTTCGGGCAATTGCTCCCAGCGCAAATAGAACCACCACCCCAATACAGATTCCAAGACCCCCAATCCCGGTAGTGGATCTAACAAGATCGTTGTCGAGTTCAGGAGGCGTAATCAATTCTCCTGTGGCGACTTCTTCTCCAATCGACAAACCTTCAAGATGGAAAGCCGTCCCAATTTCAATCAAGATCGACAACAAGAGGTCCTTTAAGACCAGGAGAGTCATTATACAACCGGGAGTAGAAGTTGTCTCAGATGCAGCTTGATTAGTGCCGGTGTCCTCAGAAGACGACCAGGTGGCAAAATCTAACGTCACCCCACGGTCCTGCCCACTGACTGTAGTAAAAAAACGGATTCCAGACCTAACAAGTCGGCAGATACCCCGCAGAAGATAACTTCTGACCCTACAGCAGAACAAGACGGGAACGAGTCATCTTCTTCGAAAACCTCAGGTCGCAGTAGGAGACATACACATTTTCATGGCACCCCCATTCACCATGCGGTTAAAGAAGTATCAGAAGCGTGAACGCCAGGATTTTCCGATGGGTTAACGGTCCCAGTGTCGGAGGCTGAGTTGTCTTCGTCTCCATCTCCAAGAAGAAGAATGAAAATCTTTCAAAAGAACAAAATACAACCTCAGAAGTCGGACGACTAAGTTAAACTCAAGCATTTCAAATTTTATCTAAACTCATTTTTGATTTGTTTATAATTTTTGTTGATCAGAAATTTTTTTGAAAGGGGGGAAGTGTGGTACAGCGTGGGTGCCGCCCCTTATGAAAATGCAATTGAGTTGTTGTGTTGATCCTAAAGGTCAAAGTGTTAGTTGCTAGAATGAGTGAGGTTGGTGTTGTTGATGTCAAGGTCGGTACTAGACGACCGTGTTAATGATCTGATGTATATAAATAAATCACTCTCAAGTGATATGGTGAAAGATACAAATATCCTAACGTTCTTTATTTCATTTCACATTTTATACAATTGGTTTTACAAACTAAGAGTCTGTCGTTGTTATTCCACAGCGCTGAAAAAGCTCTGGTTTGAGCTGCTTTGAGCTGGTTTTTTTCAAAACATCTCTGGTGCTCTGCCCTTCTGTAAGCAAATTAGCCCCATTATGATGTCAAAGCCATAAACGCAAAATAGATGAAATCATTTCAGAATCACAACATAATTTATTTCAAAAAAACAATTGACTGTATTTTACATTTTCGACCTCTATGTGCTTTTTTTACGGCCTCTATCTGTATTGCATGTTAGTCTTTTATGTGTTTTTATTCACGCCCTGTGTTTTTCAATTATCATCTCCGATATTTCGGCAATACTTATGAGTTTAAATCGAAAAAGGGGAATTTTTTTGAAAGTAAAAGTATGCCTGCATGTCTCTCTGTTAGCCAACGGATATGAAATGAAATCCTGACCAGTGGCGAAATTTATTAAAAACTGTAGACTAGTTATAACCATCACTGACTAAAGGTTGTTTTTACTAAACAGGAAGCGGTATTAATAGACCTCAAATAGCTACTTGTGCATTTTACATTGAAGGAACAAACCATAGTCGTCGTCAATTTTTCTGGTCTGGTGCAATTATTTTTTATTATTTTTACGTCATACTTTTTCAAAAAGATACAACAAGTTTCCAGTATTTCAACTTTACATGCATTTTTGTTACATGTATCTGAAAACTTAGCACTAAAATTAGAGAAAATTAATTAGCTGTCTGTATTTTATAATAAAAATGTTGAAGGTTTTGTGCGCTATAGCTGCCGCGTTAATACTGAAGTCATTTGAAATTCAAATTCCCATTTACTGAATAAATTATCAATCAATAATTCATTTGTCTTCTCCAAGAGAGAAAGTCTTTTTTAGCTTATTTATTCCACATATGTCTGACCTGTCTTTCAAAGTGACAAAACTTAGAGGAAAAAAATGGAAAAGCAGAAAAGAATCGATTTTCAATCATTTGGGTTCCATTCGTGCTTGCTTTTATCTTTCCCTGGAGTATTTTTTCAGCGCTGCTTTTGACTTTTGCTGTCTAAATTACCACAACGTGCGAAATCGTAAAAACCAACGATAATAAATATCCGGTCTGGTTAACAAAAAAAAACGTGATAACTTGTGCGCTGTAAAAAAAACATACATAGCATTATCTCTATTTTCAGTCCACTTTTCTTGAAGTCCAGGAGGTGAAAAACTTATCAAGTTACACAATCAATTACTTTAGTTACACAATCAATTACAGTAATTGCATCATACCAACTTTTCCTTCAAATGTTTAAACACATCTGATTGAAGAAAGCCAGCTCCAATTCTTTTTGCCCAAAAATTGCTGGATCTTGAGTCCCTGTCTTTAATTATAATGCCCTTATGAGTCCATTTATGCGATTTTACCCATTTTGTAGCATCGATTTCTTCAAATCTAATCATAAAATTAAGAACGATGTTCCTCGGCACTTAACCAGTTACATTACCCAAATTTTACCCTGCTTCGCTCTGCCCCTCTACTTTTAAACTTGACTTATGTCAACTTATTGTGAAATTTTTTCTTCGCATAAAACTTGGATATAAATACCTCGGTACAATTTTTTTGAAGAGAGCTTTTTCGAAATAAATTTTTTTTTTCAAAACAAAAAATATATATTTTTCTTACAAACAGAATTAAATTTTTCCTGCGTTTTAACGTCTTATAAAAATAAAATAAATTTCAGTTTCTGTTCAGTTCAAAATAATTCGATTCTGTTCGAGGTAAATTCAATCAGATAAAAAAAACTGTGAATAGAAATAGTCCTTCCAAATATTTCAAAATGATTCTTCTGCGACGAACGTTATTTTGATACCGAAAACGATTTTCAATTAAATTGAAACTATCTAATTATGCAATCCTTAATCTTTGGCCATCTATTATTATCATTAATTATCACGACGATTATATTAATCAATATAAATGTTGGTGACGAAGAGACAATTGACTCAAACTGCAACGAAGATGAAATCAGATTCACTCTTGGTCAGAAATTAAGGGAAAAATACAGTCTTCTAAACCAGCCGGCTATCGATCCAGATGATCCAGTGGTTATTTACTATGATGTGGCATTGCGACAACTCTTTAGAGTGGTAAGAACGAAATTTCGCATTTTTTCAAATTTACTTGTGAGAAATTTTTGAACGATGAACGTCTATTGCACACAAGAACGATGAACGTCTATTGCACACGAAACATACAGTTGTGTTTATAAACTATTAAAATTGATTTTTATTAGTTCAGAAAAATGGTAACTTTTGATTACAGAACACTCAAATTTTCCCGATTTATGTTCCAACCGCCTCGACAAATTTTGCGTATGTTTCGAACCTACTACATTTTTCTCGACAAAAAGAAGTGCTCGAGTTTGCTCAATGCCCAACCAGCTGTGTTTCGACGGTTCAGTACAAAAGTGCGGAGTAACATAAGAATAAAGCTAAAATTGATAGTAATTAAGGGTTTCCAGTAGAAGTCCACATTCATCAAATTATTTTTTTAAATAAGTAATCATCTTTAAAAAACAGTCTAGAATATGGTCATTAGACAAACGATGACTGTTTTCAGACGTCGTTGAGCGCTAAAAAGAACAAGAAAAACTACTGCATATGGTGGTATAGTACCACTGGTATAACTCTTACTCAGTTTTGTAAACAATTGATATGAAAAAAATATATATTTCTCAGAAATTTGAAAAATTTTAATTTGAATGAAAATATTTAAAAAAAACTATATGAAAAGATAAGGAAAACGTAGTCCCCAAAAACTTTGAGAGAAATGTTAGTTTATTTGTGTTTTTATTCACAGCAGTTCAAAAAAGTAAGAAAAAGCTTTGTAAGACAGTTGTAGAAATTCCAATTTCAAGTAACCGTCGAAACTTATTGTGGTGTTTTTTTTCAAAATTGATCGCTAAATTTTGTGCTCTTACCTGCTTATTTTGATGTTTGAATTAGTTATCTGTTGTTATTTTTTTCTGAGTAATTTCACTTCGAGTAATTTTATACAAAAATTTTATAAGTTTAGCTCAAAAATTTCATAGTTCAAAATAGTTGACTCGTTGTTCTTCTCATTTCTTTCAGTGAAGATAACTGTTTTAATTTTATTTAATTACAACGACAATTTATTTTTGTTCAAACAGCCTTTTGCGATTGTCAAAAAATGTTTAAAATTTTTTAACGGTATTTTTTTCAAATTGAGTTCAATAATTGTATCTTTCGGATAGAGAGATAATCGCTTGTTGAATTAGCTAAATTTTTGAAATATTTGGGAAATATAAGCAGATTATTAAGGCTACCATTGTTTGCTATTATTTTACATTTATGGAAAAATGGTACACATACGTTTTCCACGCCATTCTTTTTTGCTCAAAAGATTTATGATTAAGTGAGTTTTCACATATGGAAATTGTATGTCTAGGTTTTTTCATAAACAGAAAACTTTTACCATTTAAATGTTTCTTTTATTTTATATCGAATATATATGGGTGATATAAGCAGATTATCAGGGCTACCGTTGTTTGCCATTATTCAAAGTTTAAGGAAAAAGCACCATGAGTTTGACATGGTTAAAAGCTTTAAACATTTTAAAATCATCTTTCCCCGGCTTCCCAGGTTGTCCGAAAATGCTAGACATAAGTTTTCCATGCAATTCCTTTTTGCTCAAAAGATTCAAGATTAAGTGATTTTTCGTATTTGAAATTGTAGGTCTAGGTTTTTTCTTAAACAAAAAATTTTTACTTCAATTAATTTCTGATCAAATATTTCAGGTTGTTTTTATACGCAAATAACAAAGACCTTGTTTTACTCGAAACTTGAGTCACCAAAAGTTAGACGAACTTGCATTCAAAATCCAAAAGAAGCGAGCAGAAATGTCTTAATGTTGTCTGACAAAACTGATATAATGAAAATATCAAACTATTCCAAATTGGCAATAACTTTTGCATAACGTTTTTTTTACAAAATTAGTTTTGAAAATTCCCGCCCCATAAAAGTTTTTTTTGTTCAACCAGAACAAAAAAACTTTTATGGGGCGGGAATTTTCAAAACTACTTGAAAAACTTTTGTTGTCTTCATCAAAAAAATGGTTGTCAAACAATTTCCAAATAAAGAAATTGTAAGCGTTCTTTTTTAAAACAAAACAGTCTTCTTTTTTATTAATGACGAAACATCGTCTTTTATATCGAAAAAAGAAAAAGTTCTATGATAATTCGATGACATCATTTCATCGAAATGTATGAAGCTTTTCTGACCAAAAATTTTTAGACTTAGTTTTAAGAATTGTATGACTAGCATTTTTGGTCTGTGAGAGTAAATTGGGCTAGTACAAAAATGTAGAAAAAAACTGTTAGTATAAAAGTCTTCAAAAAAACGCGCTCCCCGAAATACGCAAGTTGGGATAAAAATTTACGAAATTTTTTTTTCTTAAATAAAGGTCGACAATATTCTCGAAATTATTTTGAAAGTCCATTGACAAAATCCTAGAACCTCACTCTGATAACAAAATTCAAATTTTCCCGGAATATTTTTACAAGTTTCATAGAATACTTCGGGGAATTTATAACGTGTAATTTTAGAAGTCAATGCATAACCCAGAATTTGGATTGTTTCAGGATGAGAAACATCAAGTCCTCTCACTGCTTCTCTGGGAACGATCGGTAAGTCCTCATAGTTTTCCAACCCTAACCCCCACTTTTCAGTTTTTCCAACTTCTTAGTTGTTTTTCGTGTTATTATAGCTAAACGCGTGATCTTACGATGTACGGCTCTCATCCTTTTATCATATAGCGACGAAGGCGTAGGAGAAGTTGGCATACGAGCTTGATACTTTTTTCTTTTCAAAGATATTTGCCCTTGAGTATTGTTTTTTTTTTGTTTATAACTGGGTCATTTTTTATAAATCTTTCAACAAGTAAATCAAGAAACGAGATACACTAATTCGAAATTGAATAATAGTCTTACTTTTCAAACTTATGAACACAGTGGTTTTATGCAACAAAATAAACAGAATAGTAAAGAAACAATTGAAAAAAATAGTGTTTAAAATGAATTTTTTGGTTAAAAACACCAAATTTTAGCATAAAATTCTTGAAAGCTCTAGAAGATTGTTCTGTTCTAGTCCTGGATTGACCCCAATCTGAAGTGGGACCCGCTGGACTTCTGCAACATCACTGAGATCCGGATGAAGGAGACAGAGGTGTGGGTACCAGACATCGTAATAACCAACAGGTAATAACCACCAATACCAGTAGTTGTAATAACCACCAATCTGTTTAACTATTTTTCCTCTTTCCAGAAGAGGGGGGGGGGGGGAGGCGATTCGTTATAATGTACAAAATTTACATATGCTCAACCAGTGACTTATTTCTTTATGGGGGGGGGGGCAAGTCGCTACTAGGTACCTTTAAGGGGAGATGATAAATAAAAAGATCTTAGGTTAGTTCACATAAGTGCCAAAATTAATTCAAACGTTTCGGAAAACTTTTTCTTTAAACAGTTTTAGCACAAGATACAAGAAAAAATTAATTGTCAAAGTTACACTAGATAATGAAATTTGCATCGGCACAAATTGCCAAGGCTAAATTATTTATGATTTGAACAAAGGAAATTGTTTTTGAAATTCAACTAAATCATATTTTTACACATCAAAATTTACAAAACAATATATAATGATTATTTTATATTCAAAAGCATGGACAAAGGATACTAACAGTTTATAAGAGTTTTTTCAGAAAGTATGCAAAAACAGAGCCAATTTTCAATCGAATCATGCAACAAAAATTGACAGAAGCGCTAAGTTATTTCATTCATTTTTTATTCTCTGAAATTCATCATTTTTTTAAAAATATTTCAGCGTTATCAAAGAAACCATCGGCAAAAAGTTGGGAATTGTTAAGCAATACATTGAATATTCTTTAAAGCATACAAGTTTCTTGAAATTTTTCAGCGCTGTCATAGAAGCGATCCGCAAAAATTTGGCTATTGTTGAGCAACACGTTGAACTTTTCAGACAGCTCGCGTTCGATCCGCGACCATGACAAAATATCCAAAATAGTTAAACAATTCGACGTTATAGTCAAACGTTTCACGCATTTTCTGCCGGAAATCCCTTTTAACCGCGGCTTTCCTCGATATTGTTCAGTGACGCTGATTAGTTTGTTCCCCCTCTGAAGGGTAATCCCGTCAGAGTTTTTTTCAATGCTCCAGAACCATTCATCGGTTTGAAATACAAGAAAAGCATGATAAAATACGTGTTTGGTAATTTGTACTGTTGTATGGGCTCTTTCCAATTAAGATATAAATTTCAAATAGATATCGTTACAAACAGACGATGTACCCTGTCCGAAAATACTATCTGAGAAGGTCACCCGGATCTGAACTCATCTGGTGCGACCAACGAGTCTCGATCAGACTCACAACTAACTTAGTTTTAGCAATCAGTAAACAAATCAAGAGAAAAAGATAACGTATCACCCGTATCAATAAATCTAATAAAGCCGAACCAACATTCAAGACGAACTTCCATCACAGAGTAACGAAAACTAAATCTGCTTCTCAAAGTGAAAAATAAGCAAAAACTACAAACAAATGACCAATAATTGTTTGTGCAGTCGAATCGAACAATACTAGCTTAACTAAAACAAACTCAGCCATAAAATTCAAAAAAAAGCCTGATAAAATTGAGTAATAAATTAAGGAAAAATTCAAAATTTTAAACATAATTTTATTTTAACCAATTTTAAACAAAATTTCAGTTTAACTCAAAGTTTCAAATCTGCAGTGAACTTCCTAAACATTTTTTTTTTAAATTTATTCATTGAATCCAAAAAAAAAACAAAAAAACAAAAAAGAAAATAGTTAAAATCTATTTGTCAATGTTCATCAGCTTTCAATGGTTTCTATAAATATTCAAAAAACGATAATAAATAACCTTTTCTAATAAATTTGTTATTCCATTTATTTTTCTATTCTGAAGAATAACTTAACATAAATTGCAAGATCATCAAGGCTTCTTCCTGGGTCTTTAATTTTAAAAAAGTAAACTTATTCAATTAACAAGATCATGAAGTCTTCTCATTGAATATGTCGCTTTTCAAGATTTTATAGTCTCTTAAAGGATCAAATCATCAATGCTCCTCCTTGGTGCTTTAATTATGAAAAAAATTTGAATTTGTTTTAAACCTAGATTATCAAGATTTTCTTAATCTTTTAAACTCCAACCTATCAAATCAACTCATCTTTTTAACTAAGTCTCTAATAGCCTATGGTGTTGATTCACTCTCAACCTTTTCTATTACCCAGGGTTAATTGACAACTTTTTTTGTCGAAACTGACCATTAAAATTAAGCTAAACAGTGAAGAATTTTGGTTGCTCGTCGTCCTTTAGTTGATCCCTACATCTTGTTTGATGTAGAAGCTTAGAACACACCTTGAAAAAAAAAACTAACTAAAATAATTTTAACGAACTATAATACTTTTTAATTATACTTGGACGCTATGGACTGATTTTACTATTCTGCAACCGTCGATCTATTATTGATCCAATTTTAGATAAAATAAATAATCTTTAAATGCAGAGAAAGCCTCCCAACCGAGTGTAGTTTAAATCATTCAAAAGAAACAATCTTCTCTCTCCCCAATGCGTCTTGTCACCACAAACATGCGACTCAAGGATTTAGGATAACAATCACAAGAGAATAAGGACTAAGTAAAAAAAATTAGAATAACTTACAATTGGCTTTTGAATCCATCTTTCATCCTAGCACTTAAAGCAAAACCAATTAAAGCAAACAAGCAAACAATAAATGTCCACAGTTGTCTCAATGAAAAACTCCGTTACGACCTTGTAGTAACACATCATAAACACAGATTTTGTATTATTACGTCGAAAATATAGACAAAACAAAAAAGTTTTATTTACAAAAAAAACAAATTCCGAAAAATTGTTTTTAAAGAAAACGGACAGCAATTCCAAAATCATTTACTACAAGGATACGTGTACTTCAACAACCCAAAAAACCAAAAACAACACATGAAACAAAAAAAAGAGAAAAGACATTTTTCTGACACCGAAGTAAAAACAACATCATCCATAAGAAGTATAATAAGAATAAAAAAACCTACAGCGAAAAACCAGTCCAATAAATAATTGGGCTCAACCCGAAAGACTCACCGAACATTATAAGTTAACAGTAAATACACTTCACAAAAAAATTATTCAGAAATCCGACAACAATTTTGAGGATGACTCTATTCTACGATTTGTCATACATCCAAATAGTGATCGATCACAAGGAAAAGTACTGTTTTTCTGCACCATCATTTCCTTCTATCATTTCCCAAGCCCTTGTCGTTACCCTTTCATCCAATTCTAGTTCTTACTACACTAAAGCTACCCCACTTTTATCACCACTTTCGAACCCCCTTGAAGATACTCCCAGCCCTATTACTGACGACCAAGTTGAGCATGATTCAGATAATTTTAAACAACAACCCAATATTCACAAAATAAACTCACCAATATCAATTCACCGATTAACTCAATTCGCTTCTGAATCAAATATCTTCTCTAGCAGTCATCCTCCACAGAGCTGCAAGCGTTCTAAACAAACGTTGACAGCAATTAAACATGGCTAGACATTTAGTCAGCCGCAAATCGACACACCGACTACAATGAAAGCGACCAAACACAGCACATAAACACGCATGAATTTTTACTTCACTCCATCCCATGCTTCCTACAAAATAGCTTCAACAATAAAAAAACTAAAAGCCAACGCGACTTTTTTGTTAACAAAAAAAGCTTAATACACACTCTTCCGTGTCTTAGCTTTTAAAAATTACTAACCCCATTGTTATTCCGATGAAAAAGTATGACGATGAAAGTCTACACGCCAACAAGATTTGACAACTAACTTCCACAATTCATCTCGAAGAAATCAACAATTTTATCACAAATACTCAATCACCGCATTTCAAGGAAATTTAATCATTTCCTTATCGCTTATTAAGATCACAATTTTAACAGATACTTGGAAGACTCACCACACAACACTGGTGCCGAATCTAACCCACAATTAACATCAAATTTTTTCAACAAGACAGACCACATATTTGACCTCCACCATACAGATCACGTCATTGATCAGGCATTCAAAAACACAAAAGCTTGCGAACGCTGTTTTAGCCGCCTTGAAAAAATTTAATTAACCTGAAGTTTTTGAACACCCAAAAAATTGATTTATATTCAGTAGAACCAAAAACATCAATCGCATACTAGTCAAACTCATTTTAAAATCACCTTCTATCGCAAACTTTTTTAATAATGGTTTCTCCAAAGTCCTTTCGTAAGTATGACTTTAAAACTAAATACTAAAAAATTACTCATCATTTAATATTAAAATGTTCCCACAAATTTCATCGAAGATGCGGAAAAAAACAATTTTTCATAATTTTTTCAAAGAGTGCCAATCGATTGCTGTGTTTTGAATTATATTTAATAAAATCTATAACTCAGCAGTATTTTTGATATTTCTTATGCAATAGTGTTATAAAACAATACATTAAGTCATACAGTTGAGTCATAAATTATAGTAAAGCTAACTTTTTCACGGGTGAAATTTCTACTTGTCTCCAGCTTGTCCCTCCACTTGCCGCTTTTTTGAATTAATGAAATTTTTGTAAAATTTTGCTCGACAATTTATAATAAAAAAATAATTCCCCATTTTGCGAACTGCTGTTAACAACTATAAAGAGTTTTCACAGCTTTGAAATTTTCATTCAATCTGGTTGGAATGAAGCGTAAACAACCAACGCAGCTTATTTAACACCACCGCACTACCAACTCACTACTAGTGTGTGAAAAAAATTTCCACTATTCCGAAACCAGATCGAACTGGATAATATATGATTTGAAGCCAAAAACCCGATTTTAATCAAGAACACATACAACTTTAGGATGCACCCTATTGACACTTGTCACAGAAAACCCATTTTAAAATTGTGGACACAACTACAAAACATAAATGAGAAAATACCAGGTATATAGCAAGAAAAGGTTATGATCAGTAGAACCCTTTACTCAATAAACCATGTTAGGTATACTGCAACGATTCGACTGACCTAACCCACCAGTAGGACGTGCTGAGCCTGCTCTATAGCAAGCCTCATCAACCGCGCTAAATCACGTTTAGACACATTGCTCACTGCTTTTGTGAGCAACTCTTGAAAATAATCAAACTAAGATAAAGCTTCTACGAAAACAATTAACTAATTCATAACTACAACTGAAAACACTAAATTTGTAAACAAAAAATTTGGAAAAAAAATATTGAAATATTTGAACGAATTCCAAGGGTATATTCAGCAGCAAAAAAGAAATGATCACGAGACGACATTCGAACTTCGGAATGGAAAATGTATTGGTTTGCTTGCCGCAGTCTCAATCTTCCCTGCATTTATAGTATGGAGTTGTCAAACAAAGATAATGAATCAATTGAAGCAGAACGATAGCAAACTCGATGTCAAACTCTATTATACGTGTCCTTTTTCACTTGAAACTTCTCTGAACAAACTCAACCTTTCATCTTGCACGTAGTCCCACTCTGAACTCCGAAGTCGACTCCCAACCATTACCTTTCTGCGCAGCACTTCAATCTCTCTGGTTTCACGGTAACTCCTCGTCATCATATGTGTTTGGCAGACACTACAACTAACTCTCTCACAAACTCAGAAAACACTCCCATTTAAAAGACTCAGAACTTTGAAACTTCACTTCTCTAGACCCCGGAAGGGTGGAACCAGTTTGAAACTAGTTACTTCATTTTTATTTTATTTCCCTGTAGAGTATTTTTAACTAACCAATCATGATCCATGACTAAAACGTACTCTAGTTTGTTAGCCTGAAAACCTAGTGATTCAGAGAAACGATAGTTAAGTTTGAAATCAGTTGCTTTCTTCTGTCCTCTAACTCCGCCATAAACCAGTGTATCTCCAGATCTATTGAATCTAGAAAATATAAGAATAAGATTAAGATTGGTATTAAACTAAGAAGTTGCACAATCCCAACGGGCCAAAATTAGATAGCGTGACAACCAGACAGAGTACCCTCTTTGAAATTATTTTTGAGAAGACCACCCCCGGACCTAAGCTCACATTCTCGCCTGATCCTATTACCGTAGTAAAGAAAAAAACAGCTCTTCCTTATTTCTGTTCAAATCATCCCAAACTCAATTATTCAGAAACTAATCGCTCAATTTTTGCAAAGTTACCTTAAGTTGACACTAGATCGTCGCTCACTAAAAACACTAAAAGATGATTAGAATTTTAAAAAAAATAAATAAAAAAATAAAAATTCAAATTTAAATTTTTGTTTTCGGAACATTCCTTGTTACTTGGTTTATTTGCTGTAATATTTGGTGTTCCTTGTTGCATTATGGGGGAGGCAATATTCTGATGCGGGGGTAGGGTTTATAAACTAAGAAGTGAAAGAGCCCTTTAGTCCAAGGTTGTTTCCACATTTCCACTTTCAAAACTCGCTCTTCGTTCACTCGTGTTCGCAGAATCTGTTCTAACTGAGCGGGCGTCATTTCACGTCCGGCTTCTTTCGATTCGTCACAACTCAGGTCAAAGTAGAGGTTGCAGTTCCAAATCGTGTCTTCAATTCCGTCGCATGTGGAATAAAATGACATTGCCTTACTGCAAAAAAAAAATTTTTATCTGGTTGCATGGTCAGTTGGTGCTGCACAAGTTTTGAAAAAAAATTTTGTTTTTTTTTGTAAATTTTGAAGACCATTTATTGTGTTTTTTTAGAACAGACCCTAAAAGGATGATCAAAGCGATTTCAAGCTATTATGCAATCGTAAAAAAAACCTAGGCTAGTTTTATAATAAATATTTGAATTTTCTACTAAGCTCAAATTCTTTGTTATTTTAAGTTATATTTTATAAGTTGTTCAAAACTAGAAATGTACCGGATTCCGGAGTCAGGGTTCCGGTAAACTTCATAGTTAATTCCGGTTTTTGGAATCCGTTTTTAAAAAAAATTCAAAATTAGAATGTTATCAGTGCAAAAATGGCTCAACGGAAATGACGTTGACGCATAAAGCACAATGAATAACTGCTAGCCAACGTAAATATATGCATTATGCAGTTACTCATCGACATCAAAAACGAATTCCGGAATCCGGTTCCGGAATCCTGAAAAAAGTAGTAAAAACATTTCAGGTTCCGGAATACTAGCAAAATCAAATCCGATAACATCTCCATTCAAAACCCGAAGATTTTGACCAAAAATTGGAATTTTTTACCAGAAAAGCTATCCAGAGATCAAGTGGAGTGATTATGCAATTAAACTTCACTGTTGCTCGAATGTATGTCATATTTATATCTCAAACCTTTGTTGGAATAGGAATATAGCCAAAGAAGTTTCAGATAAATTCCTAATACGCTTCATTTGAAGGTCAGAATAGTTTCAAAAATGTTAGACGTTGTCCTAAAAGCTATAAAGAAATGCAAAAAGTTGCAGCAGACAGAAATAATTAAAAAGAAAAAATTATCTATTTCAGAAAAATTTTGCATGAAAAGGCAAATTTTTCAGACAGAAAGTATAACTCAACTTTAAAAAAAAATCCAATTTTTGATCCCAAGAGTGTTGAAAATTGGCAGGTTGCTGTTTTTGATTAATTCTTTCTGCTACAATTTCGGTTAATGTAGCTTTTAATAAATTTTTATCGGACAACGATTTAAATTTCTGCTAAAATTTCAGCATTCAAATTTAAATTAAATCGAAATACTTCCTTCAAAGTTCGCGTATGATTTCTGTTGTTCTTTTTTGCTCTAAAAAATTGATCGGTAGAAAGTTGTTGGTGAAAACGTTTTCTCAATTAAGCTCTTGAAATAAGGCAAAAAATTGAGTTCTCCGAACAGCACAATCATTTTGCGTTGCTCTTTTGTCAGTTCAAATGCAGTTTTGAAAGTTCGATTGTAGTTTTAACACCATTTCACTGTCTCAAAGTCAGAATTCTTTCAAATAATTAAAACGCTGTCCGATAAATTTGTTAAAAGCTGCAAATATTTGGGTTTTCTTTCACAAGCTCAACATCTTTATTAACAGAAGATAAATTATCCAATATCCAAAAACTTGGAAAGAAATGGAAACAAAAAAAAATATATGGTGATGAAAACGATTGAGTCATTGCGCAAATAGGCTTCAGCCCCCACCGTTTCAAGAATCAAAATTGATTATAATGAAAAAAAATGTGTAAAATATTGACCTTATAATCCATTATTGTTGCAAGTTCAGACCACAATGTAGATTTTATTGGCAATATAATCGATTATTTCTGCAATATTCGTAACCAATAAAATACAATATAAATGGGTTAGAAGCCATTTAAAATCAATTATGATTGATTATAACGGATATAATCTCTATATATTTTTTCAAAATTGTTTGAAAAACTTTCAACCATTTCTGCTATGACCACGGCCTACTCGAATTCAAGACTCAATTTTATAACCGCAGTGGAATTCCATGGATAAAAATTGGTTACAACCATTTTTCATGGTTAAAAAATGATGCCATTATAATCGATATTATTTACACTAGGGACCACACAATTGATCATTATCCATTATAACCTAATATAATAGATTATAATAGAATTTCCCCAGATCCCCAGATCCCAATTATAATAGATAATCCCTATAAACGATAAATGTTGCCAATTTTTCTGCAAAAGGAAGCTCACCACCCCTGCTTATCACCCCTCGCCCCCGCCTACCCCACATATACCTACCCCTGCAAAAAAATTTTCTGGAGGCGGCATAAGAGTCTGCAGGGTGGTTAAAGGTGTGTGTGGGGGTAGGGGGGAGTAAACGGCCTTTTTCACGTATTTTTACGGTAAACTTAAGTAAAGGGTAAGTGGCGGGGAGGGGAGGTCGTGGTAACTGAAGTAAGAATAGTGGGAGTTAGTGACAAGTATTCAGGAAGAGGGGATGTCGTCAATTGCAAAACACAATTAAACAATAGCAAAAATTCAGTTTTCAAATATTTACTTTCGAAGTCTCAGAAAATTCAGGCTCTGACTCATAAAAGTCTACTATAATTTATTATAATCTGTTATGAACTATTAAAATATATTAAAATCCTTCATAATTGATAATTAATCCAAAATAACCAACGTATTAAAGAATTTTATGGGACAGACCATGAAAAACTATGATAATTGATTATTATCCATGGAAAACTCCTTGTGGGTAGCACCTTTTGAAACTCTTTACCACTCACTTTCGCCACGTTCGCACGTTCGCCCCTTCCCTCAGTATATTCTTTCCCCATGTTCATCAACCCCCACAACTGAATAACTCCCCCTCATGTTTACCCCATCCCCCCACCCCCAGATCCCAAACGTGGGGAAGCGTAGACTGGAGTGACGGCAAAGGAGAAAAACAGGAGGTACAAAGGAGAATTAGGTAGAGAAAACAAAGACAACCAAAAAACGAGAAACTAACAATTTATGAGAAAACATGTGAAAGAAAAAATATATAAACACGATGAAGATTTTGAAAGCTAAGTCAAATCTCGTTTCATCTGTAATGTGCATCAAGTCAAAAGCAAGTGGTATGTGTTGAATATATTGCGTTTTGCTTGAAAATTTCAGAAAAATGTTCATAAAAATTGATGATCATCCATAACAATTGTCATCTGTTATAGATGATTATAATCCATTTTAATTGCCTATAATCGTTGCAATTGGGTTTTGACGATGTCACATGCAAAACTAAGTTATAGTTTATTTTTATTCAATTATTTTTAACTTTTATAGAGACGAACAATGAAAAAACAATATAGTTGATCACTTATCCATGAAATTTCAGTACGGGAATTTTTCTCTAACTTATTTAACATTTTTCTCTGTTCCTAACTTTTCCACAAAACAATCCGAGTTTAAAAAATTCCTGTTTGTAGTATCGATATAACCAATTGATCAGATTATCATTATCATTTCATAAACAATTCTTTTCAGCATTTGATATTTTGTTAACTCAAACTGCAACCATGTCATTTATTTTGATAGAATTTTTCTGGTAGGTTTGATTTCCTAGATATTGTTTGAGAAAAAAAGGAGCTTAACCAATTTGAGGTTTTGTAGATAATAATCGATTACCATGAATTGGCTCTTTTCTAGTCCCTCCCCTATTTGATTGTTTTGGAAAATCAGTAAGTGAACGTCTTTTTCAATTAATTTTTCATGTCAGCTCAATCAGGTGAACAAATTGTTGCAACTTTTTGACATGCAAAACGCCGTTAGAAGAACTTTTGAACAGCTTTTTTTAGTAATTTTCCGAGGAGTTTGGGAAACGGGAAAAAATCAAGGATTTTCGTTCTCTACATGAATAAAAATCTAAAAATGTCTATTTTAATGGATTAATATCCAATTGTAAATCAAACAGAGTGGAGATAACTTTAATCCATTATAATTGATAATAATGGCTTATATAATTGAATTATGATAGATATAAAGGATTTTAATAGGTTTGGGTATTTTTCATTTTCCCCCCACAATTCAAACTTTCATTTTTTCAGTTGTTTTACTTGTCATTATGGCTGAATGCGTGTTTTTACGATGAAAAAATTGAAGAACAATTGTGTTCACAATAGTTAGTTCGTTTACGTTGCAATTACTCATTACATTAAGACAAGGTTAAATAGATTTTCGAACTGGATTTAAATGTTGGGGGGAGTGGAAAACAGCCAAAAATTTTAATGAGTAAGAGCCTGGATTTTTCAAAACCTTAAAAGTTTTTATTCAAAGCTTGAACGTTGCGATCACTAATTGTATTTTTGCTCTTGGCTAGAGTAAAAAGTTGCATTGTTTTCTACTTTTTTTCTTTTTTCTGTTCCTCCCCCTAAATGTTTCACACTAACTCCCATCGGTCCTCTTTGCTTCATTTTTCCTTTCTTGTGTTTACCCTCAACATGCGCGAAAAATACTCTAAGCCCATCCGCACACTCTTACACTTTTAATCCCCATACCCTTTTCAGACCTTTACGCCCTCCACTAAATTTTACAGGGAGGTATGTGTGTGTATGGGAGTAGGGTATGTAGGGGATAGGCGGTGGGGGGGGGGGGGGTTGAGGGTCGAGGGTCGGTGAGGATGAGGATTAGTGGGATTGATGGGGGTTGAGGTTAATTGGGTTGATAAAGCTGTGTGTGGGGTAGGTGTGCGTGGGAGCAGCTGTGCCAATCAATGTGGTGGGATGGGTGTAAATTTGAGCATGCTCAATTTGAGTGTTAAAATTGAAAAGTTGATGAAAGTGTGAGAGTTTTGCAAACATTAAATAAATGTTAGAAGATTTGGACATCTAGCAGGCTGTGAATAAAGCAGAAAAAACAGCAAGTTTTGCTGAAAAATTGAAATATATATTTATAAATTATAATCCATTATAGTCTCTATAAATAATGGTGAATTACAACCTCTACAAACTATAAAATAAATTCTATACATATACATATATATAATAATCATAATAATGGATTTTTAATGTATTAAAAACAAGTTAATTTCTCAAAAAATAATGGATTGAATAATCGATTGCGTGGTCCCTAAGTGCAATTACAATCGAATAAAGTTACAAAAATTTTGACCACAATAAAATTCAAAATAATTTATGTTTTTTATGGTGTCTCACTGCGGGTAATTGCAAACAAAAATTCGGTTTTTTTCTATTAATTTGGAAACTTAGAATGTCCCATGGCAGAAAAATTGTGAGCCAAATATCAAAGTTCCGATATGCATTTGTACGTTTCAGTGCTGTAGTTTTCCTTTCTCTGGGTGTTTAATTGTCTCTGTCATCGCCACATTTTTCGAACAGTTTTCAAAATTTCGTCTCATTGAGTTTTTCCAGCCACTAAATTTATTACGGATATAAACATAACTGTTAATGTTCTTTAAAAAATTGTTTGAAGTTAAATCAATGACTTACAGTTTTATTGTTAAATTTTCAGCTATCTGAGATATCAGCTAAGTAGAGAGAAGATCTAGGCCAGAGAAACTGTAATACTAAGTTTAACATGTTAATAACACAACTCAGTGAAAAAGTATTTAATATATAAAATCAATCTAGATCTGAATCATAAAACACGAATACTAAATGACTACTTGTTTTGACCTGTTCCGATTTCTGTTAGTGTGCAACTGTGCTTCGAAAATATAACACCTGTTTAATGAATAAATGAGTTTTGCGCGCTACACTCTGGAGACCCCATTCTGACAATATTTCGTGCGCCGCACTTGAAGTATTGTAAGAACGAAGGCCAAGAAAACTGATTTTAGCAGATTTTGGAAGGTTTTGACCAAAAAAATTAGAGTCTTTGGCGCACACTCTCTCAAACTTGGTTTAAATTTGCACCCAAGGCGCATTTAGATTAATTTCAGAGTGCGTCGACCCAAAATGGTTGTCGTAAAATAGTACCAAAGTGTGACCCTTTTGGTGGTGAGTTGGTCGAATACCTAAGGCACGGGGTGGGCGCCCCCTCCCTTTATCCTGGTCCTGCTCTGTGACTAAAACTTGTTGAAACAGATATAAAACGAAGCTTATATACTTGAAACTATTACTTTCTTTTAGTAACTTTCGTTTCTTTGCTATTTATTTCAAAATGTTAAAGCTTAAATTAAAAGTATACTACTGATTAGTCCTCTTGTAGGACGACTAAAGATAGTAAAAAAAGAATTGGTTTGTTCTGGGTTGACCTCCATACATCGAAAATGCTTATCATACAAAACCATACATCAAATGTATGGAAAAATGCTTGTCATACAATTTTGGTACAATTTCGCAAAGTGGTTGAAAAAAAATATAAACTAATATCTGCGTCTAATTGATTCTAATAAAACAGTCTGGTGACGCAAAACCGAGGTTTTTGTTTTTGAATAAAAAAAATGCATTTCATACAATTCCCATTATAAATGACAAGAAATTTTGAAATTGCCCCAAACATTTTTTTTTCAACCGCAAATCGAGTTTTGTACTCAAACAAACATTTTCCGAAAACATATTTTTGCTTGCAAACTTTAAGTTTTTGTGTGTATAACGTAGTCCTGGTTACACTGGTGTTGGATTTTTTCCTTTTCTTTTTTCAAAAACGCTGAAAACTCATATTCTTTTTGTATGGCATGTCTATGTATGCCTTGTTCAATTTAAAAGTTTGTTACTTCCGTTATATCGTTTTTGAAAGACAGCTCTAAGACCATTCAGCTCGTTTTCTAAAGATTGCAAATGCAAAACCGTCCAACCGTTGGTACTTTGAGTAAACTTGGCCAAAAAATTTTCAGAAATTAAATTTAGAAAAATAAATTATATTTCTTGTTAATGGAAAAATACATATCATACAATTTTCATATTTTATAGAGTTGAATGATACAACAACAGTTTTTAAAGACTCATTAAGGAACTTTTTTCCTTCTTTTTTCTAATTTGGAACGAAATAAGATTCAATTAATTGCAACAGATAATGATTTTTGTTTTCATTTTTTTGTTAATCGTATGATAAAAGTCTATCCACTTTTCATTCGGTAAAGACGATAGAGTTAAAAAGAACTCATCATTTGTTTATTTACTTTTTTTTCTGGCAACAAATATCACATCGACATCGTGATTTGTCGGTAGGGTATTTTGCAAGAAAAAACTATATTAACTTCTTTATCAACTTCTTCCTCAACTTCACTGACTGAGTTGACAAAAAGAAATCGGATAGAGTTCGGATAGTTTTTACCAGTCTAGTTTTGAGCTGTCATGATTGACTCAGATATTCGGATAAACACTTTTGAATTTTTCATTCAGTTGTTGCTCATAGAAATAATTGTCATTCCTAATTTCTTTTGGTTTAAATTTCGCAAAATTTTTTTTGGCAAATTCGTAAATTTTAAGTTTTTTGCATTTTCATGAAATCTCAAGCGCGGCGAAGAGATTCATAGAATTTTACTCAACTGCAAAGTTTTTCCAATTTTGGTATTCTAAGGCAGATGCAAATATTTTCTCTGTCATTTTTCTTAATCTCCTAAAGTTTTTCCCAGTTGAGCTGCAATGTTTAGATGATTCATTGATATCCACAAAAAAAAATAAATCTTAGACGTTATCAGAACTAAGTCTCCTTAAGGTGAAAGAAAAAAACTAAAATCATCGATGAATCGGTATCAAAAATTTCTATGCTACGATAATGCGTTTGGATTTTTTTGTACAGCGACAACTCGCAAAAATTAAGGAAAGCGACCAGTCGCTAAGTCTATAAATAAATTTAAAAATATAAATTTTTGATGATAAAGTCGCTGGTAGGCGCGCAGCGAGCGAGTCGCCGCTTCTCTGAAATTCGTTTAAATCCTCAGCCCTGTTGGCAAGCTCGCAGCAAGTTGGCGCGACTGTGACAGTAAAAACTTTGCGAGTTGTCTTTCAATGCCAGTTTTCCTCTGTTGCGAGTTGTCTATTGTTGCGAGTTGTCGTATTGCGGAATTCTTTGTACCTCAGCGTATTGAAAAGTTAAAAAGACGTCGGACCAGAAATCATAATTCTTTCTTTTTTGGGAAGCTGGCATAGAAAATATTAAAAAACCAAAAAATAAGCGCTTAACCGATCCTCTTTTTAATTACAATTCCAGCTTGAGCATCATTTGCTGCCAAACAATGAAATATGTGTTTTTTTTTCAAAGATTTTCATTCATCTAATTATGTAAAAATAGTTTTGGATTTTGTTTGCGTTTTTAGATT
>NC_087071.1:9865013-9979013 GCF_963678635.1 Symsagittifera roscoffensis
CGAAAAGTACAAGAGGGGGCTTACAGAATTCTACATCTACTTAACGACATTAATTCTTCGACTGCAGGGCAAAGAATAAAAAAATATATTCAAATACTGAAAACTCGTTGTATTTGTTCCGACTTTCGATACGAAAGTAACGGAATATTTGTGCTCGCGGTTGGTTTTTTTTTCTTCAGACAAATTTCGACTTTTTAACTAGCCATTTTTGACGGAATTTTTTTTATATAATTCAAAAAGTATTGTTGTTTTGAGCTTAAATTTGAAAAGAAATTTCACTGTGATCATTTTTCGCAGAGTTATGAGGGTTTAAAGATTGCCATTTTGGCCATTTTGACCAATTTGGGACAATTAACGCGCGATATAATTCGCGCTATTAACGCGTAAGCGGAGATTTAATCCGTCTTATAAATCATTCCAAATTGGTTGAACGAAGCTTATTTGCCATAATTGATTTGTTAAAAGGAACTAAATCTCTCATTTTGTACTTTATATGGCGTATGGGGGGATGATTTTCATTAAAAAAATTTCAAATTTTAGAAAAAAATATTTTCATTTTATTTTATTTCGTTTAATTTTTTAATGCTATTACTGCTGCTCCATAAACCTTAAAAGGCAGTCGGAACATTCAGGGCTTCGCCCTGATACGAGCAGTCTTGTTTTATTTTAGGCAGACTCTCTAAAACTCGCTATATGATTTACTGTAGGTTGAAATTTATCCCGGTTGCTTTTTCCAGTAAAAATGGTTAATGGTTAATACGAAAGGGCTGATCAAGGATAAAATCAGACTAAAAAATTTCAGTATTGGTTCGGTACTGAGTCAGAATATTTCTAAGGCTTCTCACGTATGGTTCGATCATTAGCACCAATACGGGTCCGAAAAAGAATGGTTCGATCAGGCAATGCCAGACAATCAGATAATGCCAAGCAAACCTATTCTTATAACTCTCAGTGCTAACCCATTTCCATTTTTGTCTCGAAAAAAAAAATAAAATTTTACACTGTTTTTAGCATCTTTTTGATAATTTAAAGCCATGAGAGAGATTTTTCCGATGGTAACAACACATAACAAAAACTTTGAAATCAATTGGAAAATTACAAAATTCCAGTATTATTGCAGGAAAAAAACTATCAACAAAAACATTACTGGAGGGTACTGTTCTAGTTTTGCAACAGTACTGCGCTTTCTCGTTTCTCTCTTAATGTCCTGCAACCAGAAAATAAAAAGAGAAATAAAGAGATATTAATGAAAGCTTTTTTTCATTTGATGAAAACGAGAGCAAACTATCTTTCTTGTTTTGAGCTAGGAATATCAGTTTACTTTAAATTATTCGTAGATTACGTTGAAAAAGCTAGCTAATTAATCAAAAAAGTTTACAAAAACACCGCCATTTTTTTCAAAAGTTGAAACAAACAATTCTACCGCAAGGGAACCGAATAAAAGGTGATTTTTTTCACAGTATTTTAAAAATAATTTTTCAATTAATCTTAAACAAGGCAACTGAATTGAGAAAAACATCATTAGAAGTAGCTTTGGGTAAGGCAACAGCACAGAATCTGCCAGGTTTGGAGCACAAAAACAACAAAAAGCAACCCATGCTAGTTTAAAAAAAATGCTTTAAATATAATTCTTTAAGTTGTATCAATATTTTGTTACTACCTGATAGCGTAAATTTTATTACAAGCATTTGAATTCAAAAATTTTGAAACTGTTTGTCTTATAAAAAGAAAATTAAAGAGGATTTAGCTGAGTAAAACTAAAAAATCAGGCGGAAAGCTTATTTCTGCACAGTAGCGGGTTTGAAACTTTAATAAAAATACAAACTTCACAATATAAAATTTAGCCGAAAACTTATATTAGAAATAAAATAACGTTTTTTTTTTGTTTCAATTTGACTATCTCCCTTTCTGTAAGTGAAACGCCCTTCAATTTTTTGTGATTAAAAAAGTTGCTTTTAGCTTAAAAAAATTCCAAAACACTTGTTTTAAGTATCAACAAAAGCGTTTACTAAGTAAGATTCAAAGTTAAGCAAAAACAACAGATTGTTCAGATTCTACTGGTAAAACTTTAGAGCATCCGGACATCTTGTGAAACACAAAAGGTGTGACAAACGAACTAAATTTCTTCAGAATAATCGATTGAAACCTGAATCCCAGAACATTTTATGCAGTTCTGGGCTTAACATATCGCTGAGCTTTAACCAATGGTGTTTTTCTAATACTGCATTTAAAAATTACTTTAGAAATGTCAAGCTATGGGATGAAAAAAATAAAATATATATATATAAAGGTTTTTTCTAACGAACAATCTTGCGCATGATAGGCTTCGAAGTCCCACCAATATCAATTTTTTTTTTCTATATTGAAACTGCGATAGCGTCGGTAAACAATGTTTTTATTTTCGTTTCAGCAAAAACATGCTTAGGTTGCTGGATTAAAAAGTTGCTGGATGTTGAGCAGCCGAAAAAGTTTGAATATTGAATATATTTTTTTTGCTCTTTGAATTAGTATTTCGCCAAAAAATTTGATCAGTTTTCAATTTTCCAATTAATTCAAATTACATTTTCTAATTGATCTCAAAGTTTTTGTAAGAGCTCAATTTTTATTCAGAAACAATGCAAAACCAGCAAAAAATGAGGCAAAACTTTCTCGACCTGATTTTTTAAAATAGTTTTGTGTTTACCGCACTCTTTGTGGCGCGCTGAGAAGAAAGGGGAAGACAGTATGTCCCATTGTTCTCGAAACACAAGTCTTGTAAAATATATTGCACAAAATGTTTAGTTCTCAAATTTTCTGACAAAAGTTGCATCTATTTTGCAATATTTTTGCAAGATTTGCTTTCCATTTGCTTGAAATAAGCTTGATTCTGCAATCAAATGATTTTGTGGTATGTCAGTTCTTTTTGAAGCTTCTGTTATTCGCTAGCAGAGACTCTGCAAAATCTTAAAGCAAAATTGATGGAATTTGTTTTCCCTCAAGCGATGAAAACATAAAAACTTGCATGAATTTTCTAAGGATAAGTACATCAATTTTTGCGCAAAACTTCTAGAGATATATTCATCAATTTTTTTTCCAAACAAGTAGAATAGCATTTTAAATTGAAAAATAAATTGTGTAAGTTGTCAGAGGTCAGAAGTTTTTTCAACCCCTGTCTATTAAATTTTTGGCAAAAAAGTGAAAGTATGCAATTTCAGTAATTTGCGCAAAAGGCATAATTTATAGGTAATTAGAAAAAATTTTACGTGCTTCTTCTACTTCCTGCTAGAGTTTGCAAAATTGTTTCAAGATTTACCGTCCGAGTTGTACAATGAGCAAAATTCTCATCCCTCGGAAAAAATGCGAATTCATAAACTGACTATCAATGTCATCACTGATTTCTTGTCATTTTGCTAACATTTAAAGCTGAAGTCTCCCAAAGATTTTTTGAAAATAAGAACTGCCAGCGGAAGTTTGGAAACTTTTAAAAAGTTTTCTAGAGCTGTTTATATTTGAAGCCGTCGTTGTTTTGAAGGAGTTGCTTATCTTATGTGTGATGACTTGATTTGAAGCTGCGCAAGTGATTACACAAAAAAAGTCAGTGTCAAAAAAAGACAGTTTGTTGATTTTCCATTGGAAGCTGCACTAGGGTAATTTTTAAGCTTTTTTGCAGCAACCTGCTATTTTTGGTTCTATGTAGTTTTTGATTATTTTCAATTTTTTTGCAAAAACCAAAACTTTGCAGACTTGAAACATCCGGACGAAACAAATAACGTTTGAAAATTAATACGCGTTTTTCTGATACGGGGTTACCTTTAGTTTAAAATTTTTTGAAAACAAATGTTTTTTCGAGTTTCGGCAGTGTAGTAGGATACAATTTTCGTTTACTAAAGTCGGGCCCAAACTTTTATCCCAAAAACTACCGTTTTTGGTGGCTTTTTAGTGAATTACAAATCAAGCCAAAAATAGTAGATCAATTACCGACAAAACTATGTCAAAGTGGGCTTTTTGTAGCAAAAATTTGCATTTTATACAGTTTTGTTCAAAAATTTTGTTAAAAAAATCCAAGAAATGCCAATTCTACTATTCAAAACACCATTTTTTAAACTAATACATTTCTTTGAATAAAAAACATTCAAAAAAGCCAAATTTTCGAAGATTATTAGTGAAGTCTATTTTGTTTAGTCTTCCAAGTGTCTCATTTTGATATAATTTTTTGTCAGTAATTGAACCGATAGTTTTCATGTAAATTTAATTTTGACCGAAAAGAACCAAAAGATACTTTCGGGGAAAAAGTTGGTATCCAAATTTCGCAAATCAAATAGCATCAGTTGAGAAAAATGCGTTGCAGTTTTCAAGATAAATACGTGTTGTCCGGATAATTTATATCAACTTTCTAATGTACGAACTGTTAATTTTTTTTAGTAAAGGCAAAATGTACCACAAACTATCTCAGTAATTAAAATAGACTCTTATCGTGAACACAATGTGCATGTGAGAACTCAATGTCCTCCTAATTATTGTTCATGAGCTTCTTTTTACAGCCAACTCGGGGCCGAGCCAGCAATCAGTTGATTTTTTTGAAGCAATTTGAGTATAAGGTATGTCTGAGGCCCTTGATATTAAAGAATCGAGAAATTTACTAAAATTTCGATACTAAGGTTTTGATACTAAGCTTTCGATACAACTTTTGATGCTAAATTTTTTAGATTATAGTTATCCTTTGCTCAGGTTTTAAGAAAATTTCTGAATTTATCATAGAAAATGTTTTTTTTTTATTTTTTATCATGCATTACGAAGCCAAACTGTTGGATAGGCGCACAGTTTGGTGTCTGTACATCACTGGATTACAAAGACAAGTCCTTAAACTTTTCCAGAATGTAAGTGGATTTCACCTACAAGCTTGAACTGGAATCTGCGCCCAAAATGGTGGCAACGTAAGTTTTGTCGGCACATTAGCTTTATCGCGGATTCCGCAACGAGTTATTATAGCTAGTTGTTCCGGATTCCGCAAGTTTAAGTGTTTTCCGCAATTATAAGCGGATTCTGCTTACAACTTGCGGATAACGCGTACATTTTGCGGATTCTGCTTACAATTTGCGGATTCCGCTTACAGTTGCGGATTCCACGACAGCGTAATTTTACCGAACAATTGTTTTATTTTTTGTTTGCGGATTTCACAAACTGTCCTGGATTCCACAAATTTTAATGCGGATTTCGCAAAACAGCATAAGAGATCGAAGAATCATAGAAATGTTGTGGAACCCGCTTACCGGTCACAAAAAACACAGTTTGGCATAATCTGTGGGTTAAATCTTTTTGTGTACATTTACTTTGATTTGCAGACAAGTTGGACATTTTTGCGCGATCTTGTCATAACTTTGCTTTCGACTCCGCTTGCGACTATGCTTAGACCCTTTTTTGGTTATGTCACACTTTCGCGACTATGTTTATCTGTCCAACAATTATGATTTGTCAGCTTAATCTGTGAACTATAAAAAAAGAAATTCAATAGATTATTCTCGATTATATTAAATCTTTTTCATCAATCTTTGGCGTCATTTTTTAATGAAACATTTTAAAAGAAACTTAGATTTCAATTTATCAGCAAAATTTTAGTGCGTTTTTATAGTTATGTTTTGCTGCAGTTTTTTTAAATATTTTTAACTCGAATAATCATTATAAAACTCGAATGCCAAAATCATTGCTGACGTCAAAAGAAACACAATCAAAAAGACAATCAGCAAAAGTCGATCCACAATTTTGGCGATGAAGATCCACTGCATTTTTTTTTCGTCTCTTTTATAACTAGTATGAATAGTACTAGCCATGTACAAAGAACAGTGCTCTATTACGGCGAGTTTGTCAATTATAACTTCGATTGGGTCTTCTTTTATTTGGGCGATTTTGGGTGAAAATTGGGTCCGGGGTTGAAGTGAGTTTCGAAGGGAGCTGCTCCTGACACGTGAGTGTATTGCCAGTGCTGGCCCAAGAGTGTTCTCTGGAAAAATAAAAGGAGAGTTTTTAAAATAGAAACAGAGGATGGTCCAAGAGTTTCTTCGAGAGAGCTTGGGGGGGGGGGGTGAAGTTGTTTATAAGAGAACTTGTCAAAGCACTCAAAGAAATTATGATAAGCAAAATTCTCTTTCATCTCTTTTTGCGTGGATCTTATTAAATATTTATTCCCCTATTGAACCTTGTAATGAATCCCCCCTCCCTCTATTAAGAAAGAAAAGAACAGTTAAGCATATACGAATTTTGTACATTAAACGAGTCCCCCCAGTTAATGATCCTGAACATCAAATCTGCCCTCCAACAAAAAACCTTGTTGCAAACTTTTTGGAAAATTGAGCGATGATTGATGAATTTTTCTTGCCGGAAATACAGCCTTGAATTCAATTTCGAAAGAATACTTCATGAATACTCACCTGGAACCAATCATTGAAACAGGGGCAGATTTAGGGGAGGGGGGCGGGGGCGGACGTTTCTTCTTCAGGGATTTGACCCCCTGCCGACCCAAAGGGTCCCCCCTTTGGTACTTTTAAGAAATCCAGTTTTGGCCGACCAACCCTAAAATTTTTCTGAAGGCGCCTTTGGCGCCAACATATACTAATTTTTTTTGGGGGGGGGGCGCTTTTTTTGGTCAAAATTTTCCAAAAAGTGCCTAAAAATAACTTTTTTGGACTGTTTTTTTTTTCAAAGTTTCACCTGCGCCCCCCCCCCCCCTCGAGAGAAATCCTAGATCCACCCCTGCAATTAAATATGCAATTTTGTCAAATAATTTATAGTTAGTGAGCATAGCAGTACCCTTCATACTTTTTAAATTTGTTAACAATCATATTAAGTTGTTATAAGTTACCTGGACGATTATGAATACCTAAAACAAATCAACATTTTTTCCTAACTTTACATTAAACTCTTGGTTGAAATGGGACCACCGATTAATTGAATAACATTGCAAAAATATAACGCGATGCTTAACACAAAGTATTTTCTCTTTTCCGAAATTCAGTTCTGAAAAACTATTTCAGCAGTGTCATATGCAATGAAATTTTCCCGCACCGGAGTTCCATGGATAATGTTCGATTATAATGGAAAATGGGCTCTTTTCCAGTCCCCCCTGTTCAAAATACCGAGTTTTGAGTATGTTTTACGTGTTATTACGTAATGAGATAACTTTGATAATTTCTTCTCAAAAAATACAATATAATTGATTATAATCTATTATAATGGATTAAAATGATTTAAAAAATTCAATAAATATAGTCCATTTTTCGGATTGCTTGGCGAACAAGTCAACGTTTCTGAACAAATTTGATTTTCATACTTTATAGCAAGAAAATAGGCACTCAGTCATAATAGCAAGTAAAAGAATATTAAACAAAAATTTTCAAGTAAGGGCGAAAAAAAGAGCCGGTTTGGTGCAAAAACAACTGTTGAGGGCGTGGGCTAAATTTTTGCTGGGTGGGAGAGGGGGGTTTATAGTGGTATAAACATAAAATTCTTTTGCAGTTTATTTTCATACCTAGAATTAAATACGTGCATCTTTATTAAGTGACTCATCCCGTACTGACAAAAATGGATCAAAGACTCAAAAACATCTGATTCGATTTGATTTAAACTTGAATTAATTTGATTCAAAATGTAATTTGAAAAGCCCATTTTAAACCCATTTTTGTCAGCTTATTGTTCGGACATTTTAAACGAAAGTTACTGATTATTTGAGCTCGGGATGGGTTTATTCTTCAGACTAACTTCGACTTTTTAACTAGCCATTTTCTGACGAATTTTATCATTCAAAAGATATTGTTTTCATGGGCTTAAACTTGAAAAGATATTTCACCTCTGATTATTTTTTTACAGCTGGGCATTTTGGCCAATTTGGGGCAATTAACGCGCGATATTAATCCGTCTTAAAATTGTTCCAAACTGGTTGAAGCAAGGTTGTTTGCCATAATGGGTTTGATCTAGGAGCGAAATATATCACTTTGTACTGTATATGGCGTGTAGGGGGATAGTTTTGACAAAAAATCTCAAACGTTTTAACAATAATTTCATTTTTTAATTATCACATGTGTTTTTTTTTTCATATTATTACCGCTCAATATACCTCTTCACGAACTTTCAGGGCTTTGCCTTGATACGAGCAGTCTTGTTTGGATTTCAATTCATACAATTTTTAATAAGAACAAAAACGCTTTAAATAGATTTAATTCGGTATTTGTCTACATTTTTTAGGCAATCAAGTCGATTTTTTTGCCATTTTAAAATTCCATTGAATCCATCCTGAATCATTTTACGTATCTAATTGAGCTTTCGTAAATCAGTTTCTTACCGTTTTATCTGTGTAAAAAACGATTTAATTGAACTTAAATCTCAAGTTTAACAGTGCGGGGTCGTTTTCAATCAATGGCTCTGATATCAAAAGTATCTAAAATGTCTAAAACCATCAACTTGACATATTTGTTGAGCTTCAAATTAGTAGAATTTTTGTTCCATCGGGCTATTTTTTGACACTGTTTCGAAATTAAAGAAAAAGCAAACTTCATACATAAGAAAAAGAAAATTTCTTATAACAATTTTCAGTCAAAAAAGAAATTCGAACTTGAAAAATTATGCGAGCAAAGCGAGCTGTCTTCTCTGTTTTCCATTAAGCGTTTCTTACTTTTGAAATATGAACAGTTAGATGAAAGTTTCAAAGTTTTCCAATTTGAAAACGTACCCAAAAATTTGAAAAATCGATT
Organism: Symsagittifera roscoffensis; assembly: GCF_963678635.1. Classification (NCBI taxonomy): domain Eukaryota; kingdom Metazoa; phylum Xenacoelomorpha; order Acoela; family Convolutidae; genus Symsagittifera; species Symsagittifera roscoffensis. Next base: position 9,873,734 of record NC_087071.1, read on the forward strand.
ACATTTTTTCGCAGAATTTTAAAGCTTCTTTTTTGTGCAAATCATAAGTAAAAGAGCGTTAATATAAATACCACAATTGAACCAATATGCGTTTTTTTGAAGTATATAAAATTGGAGAGGAGAAAATACACAAAATCATTACGAGGCCAAACTGAGCATTTTGTAAATTGTAAGCGGATTCCGCAATAAGAACGCTCCCTTTGTTCTTCTTTTGTTCTTTCATTTTCTTTGATCGTTCCGGCAAAGTTTTAACATGCTCAAAGACTTGTCTCTGGAATCCAGGAGTATACAGACACAAAATTGTGCGCCAATCCAGTGCACAGTTTGGCCTCGTAATGATGCGACTTAGCTTTTTAGAGGTCGTGAAGCGGCAGAAAAACAAATGAAGGCTGCAAAAAAAAAAGCTGCAATGTAGAAAAAGCTTTAAAATGTTGCAGCTTTTCCCCCCATCCTATGATTACTTTATGATTCCTAAATTAACAAAAGCAAAATTACACAATGATTCTTGGATTTGATCACAGGTTGGCAAAAAGTCCCAATCTTAGAACTTGATTTATAGGAAACTTACAGCTTCCTGTAAAATTAGGTTCTGAAAATTTTAAAAATTGAAGAATATTTTTATAAGAAAGTCGCAAGATAGTGAATTGCCTTACAATAAAGCTATAAGATACGAATTTTTTCCAACAATAGTTTTCTAAACTATTTTTCATCACGTTTTTTTGGAGATTCTTATCTGTTCTGCGCTGTCGCAAAAGTGCAAAATTATCCGTTGTCGCAGAGTAAGTTTACGGAAAATCACAAGCCAAACTTCATAATTCGCCAAATGAGTTGACCGAAGTAACTGGACAATCTATACCCGGACAAGGAATGCACAAAAACTTTTTATTCTTATGATTTTCATTAAAAATTCATTTGGCTTTTGTGATCTTTCAAAGGTTTTTGAAAAATTTTCTCGGTTTACTCTATGCAGTTAAAAAAGTTCACCGTATTTTTTCTGGCTGTCAATTAAGCGATATATCCGGGACGAATACTGGATGTGTACTCTTTCGTACACAAACAAAGCTACAGCAAAGTAAGTTTTGCCCCTCTTAAAAATGTCGGTAAACTTGATTGTTAACGTCTATTGCATAGTCAAAAAGTTTAAGATTGTGTCAAGTTCTTATATCCAGAAAAAAAACCATTAAAGACACTTTTTTCTCTTGCTTCTCAAATATTTTAGAAAAAGGCAGATTTTTAATAAAATCTACAACATTTATAATATTGGACAATTCAACTTTTTAAAAATCTTTCTAATATCATCTATCAATTTCTTACCGAAAGCAGTAGTTAAACTATCTTTCTGGTTAGCCACAGTTGAAGCATCTATTCCCAAATGAGGAGCCAGCTTATCAAACGCCACATGCTTTACCCTGGACGACATGGACTGAGAATCGGATTTGGTCCTGTCGGGGTTCGAACCCATCTCCCTAGCGTGGAAGTGCATGTTGATAATGGCGACTGAGAAGACCATGGAGATGCTGACTGTTAGCATATTGGCCACAAAATAAATGCCTATAAAATAAAATGAGTTTTTTTGTTTCTTAGAAACGAACCTTACCTTTCAATGAGTTGTAGTTTTTTCGCGCAAAACATAACTCAACTTAAGTAAAAATAAAATGCTTTGATAGCGTTTTGCGATTTTTTTCTGATAGCGTCATGCTTTTTTTTTTATTTTGTTTTTTTTTCCCGCAAATTGTACGCTTTGCAGATTTATAAAATATTTTAAACAAAAAAACTTTGAAATTTTTGTTGGATTAAAGTCTTGTAAAAATTATTAAGTGTTGTAAGATCATAACTAACTAAGTAACTAACTTAGTTAAAACTCCAATATTAATAACTAACTGAGTAGTGGCATATCTTTTGAGTTAGCGGGCAGTTTCTCTGACACAGAGACCATGAGAATGAGGAGAGACAACAGCACCATCACAGCTAGAGTGGCCTTCTCACCACTCTCGGCTGGGAGAAGGAAGGTCATGAGCGACAAGACCATAATTAGAGAGGAGGGGACGAACAGGTAGAAAAGATAGTAGAGGGGACGTCTGTTTAAAATAACAAAGTTGCTGATAGATTTTTCCTCGTTAAACAAACAAAGATAGATGATAGATTTTTCCTCATTTAATTTGAAGTTACATTTATTAGACTTAGGGTATCTAGATATAAAAAAAATAAATTTAAAACTTTTTAAATTAAATTTCAAAATTATGTTTTACTAGATTAAACATTATATTTGAAACAACCATGTTTTAAAGTTTTTTTGAAGGTTCGTTCTAGACAAGGAACTCATTTGATGATTTTTATGGACTCCAGGGATGGACTTCCATGGACAGGTAACCCGGGTTTTGGGCCTTTAGTTTTATGACAAGGAAGTTCAAATGAGGGATAGGGCTATAATGAGAAAGAGGAAGCGGAGAAAAAGAATTAGCGTATTAGTGGAAAGAACGCCTGTTATAAACAAAATATAAGTTAGTATGATTCATCAACAAGGGAAAGGGCCGACATACGCGCTATTCAGAGTTTCATGGAGAACCGCTGTTGTGCCCAGCAGCGGATTTAGGGGGGGGGGGACGAACCTCCCCCCGCCCTTCAGGGATTCGACCCCTGCAGACCCAAAGGGTCCCCCTTTTGTACTATTTTGAGATAGCTATTTTTTGGATGACTGACCCTAAAATTTTTCTAAAGGCGCCTTTGGCACCAAAATATTTTAATTTTGAGATGGAAGCGCGCGCAGATAAAACGTGACTTTTTAGGTCAAAAATTTCCAAAAAGTGCATTAAAGCACCTTTTTTAGCCTATTTTTTCACTAGTTCGCCTCCGGCGCAAAAAATTTGGTCAAAATAGGGCCTTTATAGCTCAGAAAACAATTTTGTTGACGTAAAAAACATGTCGGCAAAGTTTTGCGAGATAACAAAAATGTAGTGTTTCAAATTTGCGATATTTACTTTTTAATTTTGTTATGAGAAAAATGCAGACCTTTCAATCACTATTCTGAACTGCAAGTGATAATGTGACGCATTGCTCTTCTCATAATAGACAAGACTCTCTTTAAAAGTAGTATTCTTCACACTCCACTCTCCGCTGTCATGAGTGGATGAGAGATCGAATCCCGCCTGGGTCTTGGTTGTTAAACGCAGTTTGTCACTCGTATAAGTCCACGAAACAAGGTCTGAAGCAATCATTTATTTGTTTTTTTAATTTCTTATAGATGAAAAATTTCTTCTTGATTTTTTTGTGGGTGGCTACTGAGGGTGGTTTTTTGCAGTGCTTAGGTTCTGAAAAATTAATTTCAAAGCTGCAAGTTTAGAAATTTTTAGTAGTTGGTGTCAAAACAAAAGGTGTCAGAAAAGAAAATAGGAAATCAGGTGAGGTTCCGAAATTTTTCCAAAATTTTTGATGAAACAAACAACTGTTTTATTAAAAAATATATTGTTACCTACAATTCTCATAATATGAGAATTTTATTATTATAATAATTTATTCCTGTGAAATGCAAATTTTGTTGAGCAAAGCTCTTTTTTTGCAAGCCAAGGTCATTTTTTTTGCGTTTAGAACTTTCACGTGGTACCACTATTGCAGACGAAATCAGTCAAGCTGTGGTTGACCTGAAGCTAGAGGTCAAGTGAGGGCTCGTCCTCACACTCTATCATTGCCATGGCAGGGGATCGATTACACAATCTGACGATTTCAATGTGAACGCCTGCCTTACCACTATGCTAGGTGATTCTTTTGATATTTTTCGGAAGCAAAATCATGGAATTGTATGAGTAGTCTTTTCGGTTTATGAAAGTCAACCCCGTTACATATAAAATTATTTTCCTTCTTACCCAGTTTGCACTTCTGTCGATCGTACGGGAAGAACTTGACCCTGATGGGGCAGGAGACATGTCTCATTGAGGGGGAGTTCCACTTCACTTCTCCCGTGTGCCTCACCTGCAGGGGAATCATTGTGTCCAGAGGACGTGTGAATTCAGCCACGCTAAACACGAGCAAAAGGTGATTTTCGATGAAAATTAGAAAAATAGCCACGCTAAACTTGAACAAAACTGATTTTTGATATAAAAAAAAACACGCTAAAAGTGAACAAAACTGATCTTTGATGAAAAATAGAAGTGAAAAAAACATTGCTTCATAAAAAAACCGATACAAATTTTAAAAAAAACCTAACAATCTTCCACAAAGTTTACTCTTGCCACGCTAAAGGGGACCTTGTGGAATATTTTTAATCAATTTTTTTAAAAAAAATAAAACGAGGCTTGCATCATATTTTATTTTGGGTAGGAGGGGAAGGGGGTTCATTTTGATTGTATATCAATAATCTTCAACAAAACCTTGCATCATAAAAAAAACTTAAATATATTTTAAAAACCTATACAATCTTCCACAATGTTTACTTTTGCCACAAAAAGCAAACATAGTAAGCAAACCTCGTTTTGGAATTCTGCAATTTAATTGTATAATGATAAATAATTTTCCAGTTCCAAGCGTTAATAATCGATTATATCACAATTTTAGTACCAGTCGTACTAAAATTGAGAAAAAACCGATTTTACTTAATTAATAATCAATTATAAATCTCTCTTTTAAAAATCAAATTATAATTAGTTATAATCGATTATTCATTCGTCGATTTTTCGATACCATAATCTTCAATTATAATTTATTATAATCCATTCTTTTTATTCAATTTTCTAATTCATTAGTTTTGCACAAAGATCCATTATAATTGATTATTATTGATTATAATCCCTTTTGTTTGTCCATTTTGTCTTCGAAGGTGCATCTAAATTGCTTATATTTTGTGCTATTTGTAGACGTTGGTTTCTATGAAAAACGACAAAAATGTTTTTAAAATTTTCCAATCATTTCAAATTTATAAGGTTTTTTTTTCATTTCTTCCCCATTAGAGTTATTTTGTGATGAATATTTTAAGCTTTTTTAACCACCAAAACATCAGCAAATTGATTTAGTTTCATGATTGATTCAAAAAATTTATTTTTCATCTACCGCGGGTTCCTTTCCACTAATAAGAAAGAATCTCTATGAAACTTTTGTTTCGTGATAAAACTTCGTTATCAGATAAACCAAAGTATTCAGAAGATTTCTCTTTTAGAGATTTTCTTTTTGACACAAAAATAATAACCTATAAGATATATTTCGAATATAGTTTTAAATTGACAAAATTTTGGCAAAATAAGAGATTATAATCAATTATAATCGATTATATTTGATTTTAAGGGTTTTTTGTAACAACAGTAATCAATTATAACCTTTTGGAAAATATCACGATTATAATCGATTAGAAATCCTTTAAACTTCTAGTTTTGGTAATTATAATCAATTATAATTTTCAAAAAATCATCAAAGTAATCCGTTATAACCGATTACTTACATCTAAACTTGGATGCGAGCACAATGAACATTTAAAAAATTATTGATGAGATTGAAACATAAAAACGATGCATTGTTTCAAAACGGGAGATTTTTTTCATGCATCAAAGTTAATTTTTTTTGGGAGTTGGGATGAAAAATGCAACCTAAAAATGAACTAAAAAAGGTTTGTTGATCAAAAATACCTCCTCAAGTAAAAAACAACGATTCAGATGGTGTAAGCAACAAAACATTTTCGTAAACGTTTACGTTGCTTCATGGAAAACTTTTTTTTATTGCTGAGTCTGCCAGACTGAACATGAACAAACTGGTGGACATTTGATTGAGTTTTAAAGGCAAGTTTCAAAATCAGGGACAAATCTGGATTTTTTTTTGCGTGGACTTTTTGAAAAACAGGCCAAAATCGCGTTTTTAGGCATTTTAAAAAAATTTTTGACCAAAAATTCTAACATTCCCCCCCCCCCCCCTAAAAATCCGCTACTGATCAGACTTAAGTTTCAAAGTTTCGTAACAACAAAAAAACGGCTGGTTATTATTTAACAAAACATATATAACTTGAGGGAGAGGGAGAGAAATGTTTTTTAAGTAGGGCTGGGCGGAAAATCAGCCAAACTATAATGGAATAAGAGAAAGAACCGGATAATTGTTGATTACAAAAATAAACATCTAAAACTTTAAGAGCTTTTCATTCTAAGAATGATTTCAGAACCGGGTGAAATCGGTTCTGACAAGTCGGTTTTAAAAAATAATAAAACGCACGCTATTCATGGCAAACTCGCAAAAATGACATCAATTCAACCTTGCGATGAAATTCAAAACGATGACAGGAAACCTCTAGGGCGACAATAGGTAAGAGGTGACAACACGAAAAGGCGACAGTTCGTAACAGGAGAAATTTTGTGACAAGGTTTTGCCAAGAAGGACAGGCTCCGCTGCATCTACATCCGACACGATAGCAATAATACGTGTAAATCAGTGTTCAACGCCCAAAATAATCATAATCGACCAATTCCCACCCTAATTAAATGGATGATACACTGTTCAAAAATTGACTTACTGTTAAAAATTATGAAGTAGAAATAAGTGAAATCAAATTGTCGCTTTTCTTCTCAATTAGAAAAGTATCACGAAGTCCAAAAGACTTAGAGTATCCACACAATAGGCAGATATCTAATTAAGAACTGCAAGTAATAAAAGTAACCTAACTAACAAAAAAATTCACAATGTTCCTAACGGCAGGGAGATTTGCTTCTGTTAGCACTGAATGGAAGCCAATATAACAATTATACTCCATACTCGCTTCAACACACGGGCGACAGAAATTTGAAACAAATTAATCAAAGCTTACTATGGGCAGCAAGGAATTCATAAGAGTTTTGTACAGTTCATTTTATTTATACAAAATAACTTATACAAAATCGTTCCTAACACTTCTCTATCTCTTATAAATCAGATTGGTACAATTGGTAAAAATTAAAACTATTTGAGGTAAATTGATAACAACAAACAAAATCGAAATTGGGTGAGTTCCCGGTGGTTTGAAACAAAAAAAAAACCTAATTTCGCACCAATTTTAAGAAATTTTGACAGTTTGAGTTTATGGAAATTTCTATGCTCTGTTGATTTCATTATGGAAGGAATTTGCAGCTGCCCTGGTTTCTGTGTCGATTACTGATGAACTATCGTTAAGTTGATTCAATGTCGATCCTCCATTTCAGCTGAAAACAATTCTGTCTCTATTATGTGTGGGTCCATCAAAGAATTAGAGAGGCAATATCTTCGGTAGTTTCCGCTATCAGGATTTTTGATCAGAAATCTGTCTGAATGGAGTGATGAAATCTGAGGAAGATTTGATCTTGTGCAGGCCTAGCGGTGCTTTTTCTGGAAGTCTTTTAATTGCATTACAAGAGCCGTTTTTCATCTGAGACTTCTACAGAAAGCTCTCTACTAATATTGGGTCTGCAGCTAAGCCATTGACGATATGCGTTGGGTTTTTTTTATAAGGTTGATGGTCCAACGTTGAATGAAAAGATGGATCTAGAGAGCTTTCAGACATAAAAGTTTGGATATCGGAGCTACCTTATGAATCCCCTCCCAGGTAGTCACAACAAACATTGTCCAATTGTCTAAATCTATGAACAATGACTTCATGTCTTTTTGTCGGCGATGTTTTTTCCTCTTGCCCGCTAAATTAGACTTGTCAATCACTGGTTCAAAAACACTTTCAATTTTTATTATAGTCTTAGTTTTTTTGGTCTGAAAGCTAAGTCCCATTTCTTGATAATATGCCTGTTTTCGAGTATCACTGTGTTATGGATTCAATAGGCAGATATCTAATTAAGAACTGCAAGTAATAAAAGTAACCTAACTAACAAAAAAATTCACAATGTTCCTAACGGAGACTTACTTCTGTAGCACTGAATGGAAGCCAATATAACAATTATAATCCATTCTCGCTTCAACCCATGGGCGACAGAAATTTGAAACAAAAGAATCAAAGCTTACTATGGGCAGCAAGGAATTCATAAGAGTTTTGTACAATTGATTTTTTTATACAAAATAACTTAAACAAAATCGTTCCGAACACTTCTGCATCTCGTTCCATTCAGAATGGTAAAATTGGTAAAAATGAAAACTATTTGAGGTAAATTGATAACAACAAACAAAATCAAAATTGGGTGAGTTCCCGGTGGTTTGAAACAAAAAAAATCTAATTTTAAGAAATTTCGACAGTTTGAGTTTATGGAAATTTCTATGCTCTGTTGATTTCATTGTGGAAGGAGTTTGCAGCTGCCCTGGTTTCTGTGTCGATTACTGATTACCTATCTGCAAATTGATTGAATGTCGCGCCTCCATTTCAGCTGAAAACAATTCTGTCTCTATCATGTTAGGGTCCATCAAAGAATTAGAGAGGCAGTATCTTCGGTAGTTTTCGCTATCAGGGATTCGTGATGAGAAATCTGTCTGAATGGAGTGATGAAATCTGAGGGAGATTTTAACTTGTGCAGGCCAAGCAGGGCTTTTTCTGGAGTACTTTTTAATTGCATACAAGAGCTGTTTTTCATCTGATACTTCTGCGAAAAGCTCTCTACTGATATCAGGTCTGCAGCTAAGCCATTGGCGATATGCATTGGGTTTTTTTATAAGGTTGATGGTCCAACGTTGAATGAAGAGATGGATCTAGAGAGCTTTCAGACTTAAAAATTTGGATATCGGAGCTACCTTATGAATCCCCTCCCAGGTAGTCACAACAAACATTGTCCAATTGTCTAAATCTATGAATAATGACTTCATGTCTTTTTGTCGGCGATGTTTTTTCCTCTTGCCCGCTAAATTAGACTTGTCAATCACTGGTTCAAAAACACTTTCAATTTTTGTTATAGTCTTAGTTTTTTTGGTCTGAAAGCTAAGTTCCATTTCTTGATAATGTGCCTGTTTTCGAGAATTACTGTGTTATCAGTCTCGTTTAAAAATCTCCCTCCCAAAAATTTGAAGTATGGTTGTCTTTAATTAAATTAAGCTTTTTTTATACCACCTATCAACTCGTGAGAAAGTATTTGATATCGCAGCTCTCTTTGTAACGACTGCCTATGAATCCGTGTGGTTGCTCTCACATCTTTTTACTTCCCTTATGATTTTCTAAGGTACACTTCTTCTATTATCCGACCTTTCTTGTGCTTTTGTATTTGACATGATTGACCTCTTTTTATCAAATTCATTTAAAGTTAGAAAGTTTTTTCTCTTGAAAAAGTGTTTCTGTAATTGTGTGCTTCCGATTGATGATTGTTGTTGTGGATTTAGTTTCCATTTAGTTTCGTAGGTTGCTGTGCTTAAATATGGTCTGGAGTCGTTAAATGACTTCGAGAGCAATTTAAACGTTTTTGTATTTGATTCATTCTAATACTCCATTGGATATATGATCCCTCACTCTACATAAAACAAAAATACATTTATTCTGTTCGCAGGATTTTTAAAATCGTTTGAAACAAAGCACGACCCGTGATCCCTGTTAAGAGATTTTGGAAATCGTCAAAGGCTACAATAAGCGATTAGAATAATAAAACCATGTTGAATTGACGTATTGTTAAACATTTTCACCGAAAAAATTTTCAGAATCGATCGATAAGATTAAGAATTTTTTTAAAAACGGAAAAATAAAACAGTTTTTGTCGCGTATATCCTGTTTGCTATTAGAATTGTCTTTTTATAGTTTTTCAATGCGTTTTTTACACCTTCTAATGAATGTAAGAGAACAATCCTATCTTTATCTAATTGATTTTTTCTACCGTGCATAAAAGTGTTATTTTTCTGACCGATGGGATGTTCCCGGTTCCTGTGAAGAAGCTTTGAAAAAAATTTGGGCAAGTTTATAAATCCTTCAGACTGTATATTCAAGTTGAAAGATTCTGGAACATTCCCGATATTGATTGGTTGTAGACATCTCTTTTGTGCTTTTTAAATTTTCAGTTTGGTGAATTGTCATTACCCAGATTGTTTTCTCATTACACGGAGTTATAAAGAATGGAGTGTCCTGATTCATCCATCAATTGGGTTGAACTTGAACCACAAATTTCAGTATAATACTGATAATGTTGCCAGTAAAGCCACAATAAAGAGCGCGAAATTTATCGTCTACTGGCTTTGTGGGATTCGATAATTTATTAGAATATATTGGATAACGATTTAGTGGGTTTAAATTGCAACCATTTTTAATTCAAAAACTGACTTGACTTGCTAAGTCCACTGGTATGTCCATATTTACAATTGCATCGTTCCCTAATCCATGTTTCTGTGCATTTTTTTTTCCAGGCGAATCTCGTCGTAAAATGTTTCAAATCTGCCGCCAATAGTTCCGATTAGAAATATGAACGTTTCTGACTTTTGACAACTCCTACTATACTATTTACGGCCGGTTTTTTTGACTTCAACTGACAAAACCGTCCAAACCTTTCTTTTATAAATATACATAACATACAAAATATCTTGGCTGAAAAACGTTAAGGTGACATTTGTGAAGGAGTTTTTATAAAGGACATTTATCAAGGGTTTTTTTTCTATAAATACTATGTGAGTTTGGTCGATGCAATTGTTCTACTGGTTCTATTTTATGCTTTGACCAAAAAAAAACAAAAATTCTCCAAGCGTTCAAATCGGTTCATTGCGCCAGTATAAAGGTTGGTGATACCACTGGTATTCAACTTCACTAAGTAGTGCTAATATAATGTAGCAGAAAAAAAGTGACATAGGAGTGTACCTTTTTTCTTCAACAAAAAAAGTGTCATGAAGTCCAGTTGGTTTGGAATAAACAAACAATATGTACCGTCTGAACAATATTTTATGTTTTTTTTTGCCTGAGAGCAATTCTACAAATTATATTTTAAAAAAATAATGAAAGTGTTTGGACGTCTAAAATGACCCCTGCATGTGAGTACACAATAAATTGAAAAAATCTTGTAATCAATCGGGTCGCAAGGTTCGTTGTGTTCGAGTGGAATAGTTAAATTGTCTTTTAGTCTTTTTGTCTTCCAACTTCACTATTTTTGCAAGATTTTACAGATGCCTTTTTGCTGTTGTGTTGTATTTTAGTTTTTTTTTTGTTTTTTTTTCTTTTTATCTTTTCCGCAAAAAGTCAGGTGCCACAAATAGTCCTGGGAACCTCGGAAAGGGTCGAGTGATGCATCTTATTAAAAGCTTTTTAGTCATGATTTGAATGACTTAGAGAAACTAACAAAAATTGTCCCAATATCGACAACAACTGGTTTGAAATTCGAGATTTGGTCTAACTTCGAGCCAGATACGCAATCGAGTCAGCTCGTTGTTTGAAAATTTACTTTTAAAAAACTTTAGGACAAAAAATGATGTTAATCTGAAAACAAAAACTATTTTGTGGTTTTTTTAATTAACTTTCGATCCGCAAAAAAAAAGAATTTCCCAAAAAAAACTAGAATTATTGTGCAAAACTTTGTTTTGAAACTTTTTAATTTTTTCATTCATTTTGTGAAGACAAATGTTGCTGATCATGACTAAATCACTAACTTTCTACGTGATCGTTATGTTCTCGAATCCCACCAACCACTAAGAAGGACACTAATTTGAAGGAAAATAGAATAAAAGTTCTTTTTTTTAATGATTGTGGTCGGAACAATCTTTGCTACTTGCACAGCAACCGGCCATCCTTATTACCATTTACTACTGTTTTTTTCCTAAATTCATTTCACTTGAAAGAACAATTGGGGTTGTGATTGCGAACAAAATCTGAAAGCAAAATGTTCTCGTTTTATCTAGAGACCTCAATAGCTTTGAATGAATGGTGTTGTTACTACTCGTATATGATGGTTATGATTAAGATTATGGTTATCATGATTTTGATTGCCATTATTATGAGCCTTATGATTTTCTGTTACTGTAACTTTTACAGCGATCTTTTAAATCTTAACAAAGCTACTATGCATATTATGATTATTAAGATTATTAAGATTATGACAATGATAATGACCATGACTATGATGACGATTATAATGATTATCAACATTAGTATTCAGATAAACATTAATATAAATAATTCTGTAGCAATGAATTTTATGATTATGATTTAAATTAGTTTATTAATCGACTTCTGTTCGAGGTAGTTTTTCAGTAACTAAAAATTTGGTGAAAAACATTATAGAAAAATTTTTGATGAGGAAAAATATTTTTGTTTTTTGCAGAGCATTTTTTCGAAGTCCATTTGAGCGCGGAATAATGATCAGCGACGTTACAGGTATGGATTATGAGTTCAATGATTTGTAAATAGTCACGCAAGAGAATTCCGTTTGGTATATAACTGCTAGCAAAATCATGTTTTGGCGAATAATGTAAAGTTCTCGAGAAAATATGAGAAAAATGAAAAATAACAAAAAGAAAGACACACCTGAAGCTAACTGCTTTTGCTGGTTTTTGCACTCTAATCTAGTTTTCAACCTTAATGTTCGAGTGCATACGTTTTTATTTTACAAAACAGATGTATTCATAAATATTCTTATGTTCATCCTATATTCTTGTGATCAGGTATTAGTTACAAAATAATTTTTTTTCGCCTAGAATTTTTGGAGAAGGATTTTTTTATTTAAATTTTTGTACCAGAATTAGTTTATGCCATAATCAGCCTTAACTACAAGCAAACATACAAGACTCGAAGTAACAAAAATTTGAAAAATTTAAAAAAACGTTTGTAAAATTGTTTTTTTTTTACTTTTTGCATTGCAAAAAATGTTGAACTCTGCGAGCAACAAAAATCCAAGTTCAACGAGCAACAAAAATTCAAAGTGTGCGATTGATTCAAAATGGAAAAACAAAATATATTCTGACTCAAATTGCTATGAATTCAAAGACAATGGATGCGAAGTTGAGCCCGAAGTTCTATAAGAAAAATTAACCGAACTTTCGAGTTATGAACGAATTGTGGCCATAGAAATGTGGAAAGAGCCTTTGACTACGGTGCAACTTACAGCAAATGTATTCTACCTTGCTTTTATTGTTTTTCAAACAGATCAATGGTGGTGGTCTATTGAAAAGAAATCAGAAGGAATTGCTGTACAGAGAAGCCAAAATTATGGCAGCCTTCTTAAAATGTAACGAGAAAAAAGTCGATCCCAAGGAAATGCCAGCATAAGTTGCATCAAACGTTTTAGGCCAGAATTCCCATTTTGCAACTGTTCGACTTTTGTTGGTACTTGTTGCTGTAACTCACACAAAAATATAATGTATTCATTAAAAATTGCACAAATTTTGCAAATCGCTTCTATGATTTAGTTTATTGTCCGAATGATATTTGTAATTAGTCTTATAGTAAAAGTTAGCTTAAACTCTAGATGATGAAAAAATTTTCAATTTATATTCAAGTTTTAATATTTAACTTTTAAAATAATTTTAATAATTTTTTAGAATTTATCAAATGATGTTGTTTTGGTTTCTGTTAAGTGCAAAGTGATGTATTTTTCATAAAGCAAAGTTTTAATTACACCAAATGGCATGCCTTAATTGAATTTTGAACGATTTTTTAGACCAGGTAGATCTCCGCTTCCCGGGCTGAATTCTAGAGACCGCAAGTGCTAATTATACCAGTTCATAGTTTGAGTCTATGAACAATTCTAGCCATACAATTTTCATACATTTTTGCTACTATGGTGTAATTGAATGTTTTAACATATGGTTTTTGTTTTGGCAGAAAACTCGGCTCTTTTCATTAAGAAAACAAATCAATCAATTAAAAATTTTGGCAAGAAAAAGCTTATCATACTAGTACCATAAAACTATTTTGAAAATGGCCTCAAATTTTTCGTTGTAAATTTTAAGCGCAAATGAATTTTGGGCTCGAATAAACTTTTTTGAACTTTTTTTTGCGTGCAAAATATATTTTTTTGTGTGTGCTTAACGTAGTCTTCTATGCACAAATTTTGATTTTTTTTGGTTTCTGTGAAAAAAATTTTTTCAAAAACGCTCAAAAATCCGAACACTTTTGTTTTGCGTATTTGGTCAATGCACGATTAATTAAACTTTCAAACACAAAAAGTTAGCATTTTAGAAAAAATCTCGCCAAAAATAAGAAGTTTACAACTTTCGGTAGTTTGGTTTGTGTATCGGTGTATCAAAAATTCTTCCAAGTTATTGCGAACTTTTTTTCAACCGCAAATTGACTTTTGTACTAAAAAAAACATTTTGCAAAAAAAAACTTTTTGCAAGCAAAATTTAATTTTTTGAGTGCATAACGTAGTTCTGGAAACGCAAAAATGATTTTTGTTTCTCTGATTTTTTCTTTTTCAAAAACGATTAAAGTATTATCATGGCTCGAACAATGTCTGATTATTTAAAAACTCAATCTTTGAGAATAATCATCTCTGAAAAATTTTACTATTTGTGCAAGAAAAATCTGATACAAGTCAGGTTGTTTCCAATGCATTGTAAATGCGAGACAATCAATTTTTTGGTGACTCTAGTGTTGACTAAACCATAGTTTTAGTCACTTGTGTTCGGTTCCGAACACATTGCAAAAATTTTTAAAATCAGTTTTTTTTTGGTTTATGGATTCACCAATTCACCCGGGTTGACCAAAAATGCTAGTCATCAATTTCCAGTTATGAAAAATTACTAATTATAGACCTTTCAAGCAATTTTCTGTAAGTATGGAATTGCATGAAAAGGGTATGATTCGCATTTTTCAATATATGAAAGTTGTATGAATAGCATTTTTGGTCAACCCGGGTGAATTGGTGAACCGAAACAGTTCAACTTATAAGTTAGATTTTAGACAACCCAGCTCCATCGACGCGCCGACCCCACAAATCCGGCTTCTGAAAATGAGAAAGAACGCCAGAGTCAATAGCCTCATAAAAATAATCGATCTTCACCTGATTTTTGGTGAGTTCATTCAGTAGTTCCGACGTGTTCCTTCAAACTAATTGGCCATGGATAAGTTTCAGTTTCTCTTCTTTCTTTGTCGGGTCTTTTTTTTTTATTTTCATGCTTTTTTGGTCTGACCAGTACAAAAATGATTTTGCTTAATTTGACCTGCTTAGATTTATGTAGTTAAATAATTTGACGATGGACTACACAAAAATTAGCTAATTTTTGGAAGCGATTGGTTTTCCCTCCGCGTTTAAACTTTCCGGGTCGAGGTCCCAGACTCTATTCCAGATTTTCGCGACTAAAACAAGACATTTCCAAATTTTGACGAAAAACTATTGGCATGTCCAGACTTTCCAGACCAAAATTAGGCATGCCCAGAGGCTCGCGACCAAGATTTGCCATTTCCAAACTTTCGCGATCAAAAATCTCAGGCGTGACTTTTGCGACCAAAGCGGATACGGCGCGACCGGCGCGATCGATCTCAACCATTTCCAGACTTTCCTGACCGAGATGGAGACGGTGCGACTTTACAGACCAAGGTGGAGACGGCGCGACTTTTCAGACCATGGCGGACATGGCGCGAATTTTCAGACCATGGCAGAGACAGCGCAAAATTCCAGACCGAGGCGGAGACGGCGCGACCAAAAAACAATTCTTCGCGACCATGGTGGATGCGGCGCGACTTTCCAGACCAAGGTGGAGATAATGCGATTTCCCAGCCCCAGGCGGAGAGCCTACTTTAAGGTCTAAGGAGTAGTGTTCGCATTTAGAAAAAATTGTGAAACTTTCGAAAAAAGTTTTAAAATTGTTTTTTATTTTTGCAAAAATCATCCCGCCACAAGCTATGAAAAGCACAAATAAATACATTTAGCATTTGGAAAAAATTAAATAGATCAATTAGCATGCCTCAAATTAATTTGGAAAGATTTTTAAGACGGATTAAATCTCCGCGTATGCGTTAATAACTTAAGATATATCGCCCCCCGTAACCAGCAATGTTCTAATTCAGATCAAAATTTTAGATCTGAAATATATATATATATATATATATATATATATATATATATATATATATATATATATATATATATATATATATAGTGAAATGTTAAAATAACGCTCCGATGCTTTAAGAATGGAATATTTCATATCAAATATGAGATCTGAAGCTTTGATTTTTTTGGTTATATAAGATTTGAACAAATCGTTTTCAGATCATATTTTGGATCTGAAATTGTTTTTCTTGTTTATTTCAAAACTGCAAAAATCAGTGTTCTGACATAATGTTTTGTGTTTTTGTTGTTTTTTTAAGGCTTTTGCTAGCTGTTAGCAGGTACTCAGCAAAATCTCCAATCGGTTTGATAGGTTCATCAACCGCTTTTGAAAACTTCTCA
This sequence comes from Symsagittifera roscoffensis, assembly GCF_963678635.1. Taxonomy (NCBI): domain Eukaryota; kingdom Metazoa; phylum Xenacoelomorpha; order Acoela; family Convolutidae; genus Symsagittifera; species Symsagittifera roscoffensis. The sequence goes on from NC_087071.1 coordinate 9,889,936, forward strand.
ATGCAGTGAAAAAGAAATTTGCTTTGAAAAAAAAACAACTTTTTTTATAAATTATTGGGAAGTTTTTTACCGCTAATTAATTTTAAAAAATTGTCAAACAATAAAACAAGAAAACTGAAGTGTTTGCTCGAAATGCTTCCATTTCACCAAATACTTTCTCAGGCTCATTTTCAGATCTAAAACTTTGGTTTTCAAGGTCGTTTAAGGCGTGAGAATTTTTATTCAGATTTGAACTTGAGATATGAAATTTTTCAAATGTTTATTCGAAATAAAAAGTCTCAGTTCTGAGAATCAACTTATTTAAGATAGAAATAATTTGAGATCTTTTAAAGAAAACCCACTGGGTACAGGGTGTTAATTATCCCAAATTGGGAATCTTTAAACCCCCATAAATTTTCAAAAAATCTAATAACAGGGGAAAATTTCAAATAAATTTAAGCTCAGGAACCAAAAAGTCAAAATTTTTCTGGAGAAAAACACCATCCCCAAAACTATTTAGTACTACAGTCTCTTCTTAAAAGTTGAGGTACAAATTGCACACGTGGATGCTTCAATTGTGCACAACGGTTTTGAGACCCAAACGAAAAAATTAATCAAAAAATTTTATCGTATTTTCAAAAAAATCACGACGAATTTTTCAGCACTGATTTTGCTAGATTGAAAAGAAACAGAAAAAATGGTCGCTTAAAACGGAAAAATAAACCTTTTTTGTTTCATTTCATTGTAGCAAAATCAATTCAAATAAAAAGTGTGCTCAAATAACGTCTGATGAATCGGCAATCAACATAGCTGCTTGAATGATGCAAAATTGGACGGTCGCACAATTAAAAGAACGACAAACAAATTTCATCAACACATTCTTAGACTTGCCCATCAAAACACCTCTGAGTAACACTTAAAAGTTAACGTAGACTGATCAGAGCAAGAAAAGGCTATTCGGTTTTTGACACAGATGAAACTGCACTTTGCTAACACAAGTGAGAAAACGGCAAAAAGTTAATCTAAAAACGCAAACAAAATCCAAAACTATTTTTACATAATTAGATGAATGAAAATCTTTGAAAAAAAACACATATTTCATTGTTTGGCAGCAAATGATGCTCAAGCTGGAATTGTAATTAAAAGAGGATCGGTTAAGCGCTTATTTTTTGGTTTTTTAATATTTTCTATGCCAGCTTCCCAAAAAAGAAAGAATTATGATTTCTGGTCCGACGTCTTTTTAACTTTTCAATACGCTGAGGTACAAAGAATTCCGCAATACGACAACTCGCAACAATAGACAACTCGCAACAGAGGAAAACTGGCATTGAAAGACAACTCGCAAAGTTTTTACTGTCACAGTCGCGCCAACTTGCTGCGAGCTTGCCAACAGGGCTGAGGATTTAAACGAATTTCAGAGAAGCGGCGACTCGCTCGCTGCGCGCCTACCAGCGACTTTATCATCAAAAATTTATATTTTTAAATTTATTTATAGACTTAGCGACTGGTCGCTTTCCTTAATTTTTGCGAGTTGTCGCTGTACAAAAAAATCCAAACGCATTATCGTAGCATAGAAATTTTTGATACCGATTCATCGATGATTTTAGTTTTTTTCTTTCACCTTAAGGAGACTTAGTTCTGATAACGTCTAAGATTTATTTTTTTTTGTGGATATCAATGAATCATCTAAACATTGCAGCTCAACTGGGAAAAACTTTAGGAGATTAAGAAAAATGACAGAGAAAATATTTGCATCTGCCTTAGAATACCAAAATTGGAAAAACTTTGCAGTTGAGTAAAATTCTATGAATCTCTTCGCCGCGCTTGAGATTTCATGAAAATGCAAAAAACTTAAAATTTACGAATTTGCCAAAAAAAATTTTGCGAAATTTAAACCAAAAGAAATTAGGAATGACAATTATTTCTATGAGCAACAACTGAATGAAAAATTCAAAAGTGTTTATCCGAATATCTGAGTCAATCATGACAGCTCAAAACTAGACTGGTAAAAACTATCCGAACTCTATCCGATTTCTTTTTGTCAACTCAGTCAGTGAAGTTGAGGAAGAAGTTGATAAAGAAGTTAATATAGTTTTTTCTTGCAAAATACCCTACCGACAAATCACGATGTCGATGTGATATTTGTTGCCAGAAAAAAAAGTAAATAAACAAATGATGAGTTCTTTTTAACTCTATCGTCTTTACCGAATGAAAAGTGGATAGACTTTTATCATACGATTAACAAAAAAATGAAAACAAAAATCATTATCTGTTGCAATTAATTGAATCTTATTTCGTTCCAAATTAGAAAAAAGGAGGAAAAAAGTTCCTTAATGAGTCTTTAAAAACTGTTGTTGTATCATTCAACTCTATAAAATATGAAAATTGTATGATATGTATTTTTCCATTAACAAGAAATATAATTTATTTTTCTAAATTTAATTTCTGAAAATTTTTTGGCCAAGTTTACTCAAAGTACCAACGGTTGGACGGTTTTGCATTTGCAATCTTTAGAAAACGAGCTGAATGGTCTTAGAGCTGTCTTTCAAAAACGATATAACGGAAGTAACAAACTTTTAAATTGAACAAGGCATACATAGACATGCCATACAAAAAGAATATGAGTTTTCAGCGTTTTTGAAAAAAGAAAAGGAAAAAATCCAACACCAGTGTAACCAGGACTACGTTATACACACAAAAACTTAAAGTTTGCAAGCAAAAATATGTTTTCGGAAAATGTTTGTTTGAGTACAAAACTCGATTTGCGGTTGAAAAAAAAATGTTTGGGGCAATTTCAAAATTTCTTGTCATTTATAATGGGAATTGTATGAAATGCGTTTTTTTTATTCAAAAACAAAAACCTCGGTTTTGCGTCACCAGACTGTTTTATTAGAATCAATTAGACGCAGATATTAGTTTATATTTTTTTTCAACCACTTTGCGAAATTGTACCAAAATTGTATGACAAGCATTTTTCCATACATTTGATGTATGGTTTTGTATGATAAGCATTTTCGATGTATGGAGGTCAACCCAGAACAAACCAATTCTTTTTTTACTATCTTTAGTCGTCCTACAAGAGGACTAATCAGTAGTATACTTTTAATTTAAGCTTTAACATTTTGAAATAAATAGCAAAGAAACGAAAGTTACTAAAAGAAAGTAATAGTTTCAAGTATATAAGCTTCGTTTTATATCTGTTTCAACAAGTTTTAGTCACAGAGCAGGACCAGGATAAAGGGAGGGGGCGCCCACCCCGTGCCTTAGGTATTCGACCAACTCACCACCAAAAGGGTCACACTTTGGTACTATTTTACGACAACCATTTTGGGTCGACGCACTCTGAAATTAATCTAAATGCGCCTTGGGTGCAAATTTAAACCAAGTTTGAGAGAGTGTGCGCCAAAGACTCTAATTTTTTTGGTCAAAACCTTCCAAAATCTGCTAAAATCAGTTTTCTTGGCCTTCGTTCTTACAATACTTCAAGTGCGGCGCACGAAATATTGTCAGAATGGGGTCTCCAGAGTGTAGCGCGCAAAACTCATTTATTCATTAAACAGGTGTTATATTTTCGAAGCACAGTTGCACACTAACAGAAATCGGAACAGGTCAAAACAAGTAGTCATTTAGTATTCGTGTTTTATGATTCAGATCTAGATTGATTTTATATATTAAATACTTTTTCACTGAGTTGTGTTATTAACATGTTAAACTTAGTATTACAGTTTCTCTGGCCTAGATCTTCTCTCTACTTAGCTGATATCTCAGATAGCTGAAAATTTAACAATAAAACTGTAAGTCATTGATTTAACTTCAAACAATTTTTTAAAGAACATTAACAGTTATGTTTATATCCGTAATAAATTTAGTGGCTGGAAAAACTCAATGAGACGAAATTTTGAAAACTGTTCGAAAAATGTGGCGATGACAGAGACAATTAAACACCCAGAGAAAGGAAAACTACAGCACTGAAACGTACAAATGCATATCGGAACTTTGATATTTGGCTCACAATTTTTCTGCCATGGGACATTCTAAGTTTCCAAATTAATAGAAAAAAACCGAATTTTTGTTTGCAATTACCCGCAGTGAGACACCATAAAAAACATAAATTATTTTGAATTTTATTGTGGTCAAAATTTTTGTAACTTTATTCGATTGTAATTGCACTTAGGGACCACGCAATCGATTATTCAATCCATTATTTTTTGAGAAATTAACTTGTTTTTAATACATTAAAAATCCATTATTATTATTATTATATATATGTATATGTATAGAATTTATTTTATAGTTTGTAGAGGTTGTAATTCACCATTATTTATAGAGACTATAATGGATTATAATTTATAAATATATATTTCAATTTTTCAGCAAAACTTGCTGTTTTTTCTGCTTTATTCACAGCCTGCTAGATGTCCAAATCTTCTAACATTTATTTAATGTTTGCAAAACTCTCACACTTTCATCAACTTTTCAATTTTAACACTCAAATTGAGCATGCTCAAATTTACACCCATCCCACCACATTGATTGGCACAGCTGCTCCCACGCACACCTACCCCACACACAGCTTTATCAACCCAATTAACCTCAACCCCCATCAATCCCACTAATCCTCATCCTCACCGACCCTCGACCCTCAACCCCCCCCCCCCCCCCCCCCACCGCCTATCCCCTACATACCCTACTCCCATACACACACATACCTCCCTGTAAAATTTAGTGGAGGGCGTAAAGGTCTGAAAAGGGTATGGGGATTAAAAGTGTAAGAGTGTGCGGATGGGCTTAGAGTATTTTTCGCGCATGTTGAGGGTAAACACAAGAAAGGAAAAATGAAGCAAAGAGGACCGATGGGAGTTAGTGTGAAACATTTAGGGGGAGGAACAGAAAAAAGAAAAAAGTAGAAAACAAAGCAACTTTTTACTCTAGCCAAGAGCAAAAATACAATTAGTGATCGCAAAGTTCAAGCTTTGAATAAAAATTTTTGAGGTTTTGAAAAATCCAGGCTCTTACTCATTAAAATTTTTGGCTGTTTTCCACTCCCCCTCCCCAACATTTAAATCCAGTTTGAAAATCCTATTCAACCTTGTCTTAATGTAATGAGTAATTGCAACGTTAACAAACTAACTATTGTGAACACAATTGTTCTTCTTTCTTTCATCGTAAAAACACGCATTCAGCCATAATGACAAGTAAAACAACTGAAAAAATGAAAATTTGAATTGTGGGGGGAAAGTGAAAAATATACAAATCTATTAAAATCCTTTATATCTATCATTATTCAATTATATAAGCCATTATTGTCAATTATAATGGATTAAAGTTATCTCCACTCTGTTTGATTTACAATTGGATATTAATCCATTAAAATAGACATTTTTAGATTTTTATTCATGTAGAGAACGAAAATCCTTGATTTTTTCCCGTTTCCCAAACTCCTCGGAAAATTACTAAAAAAAGCTGTTCAAAAGTTCTTCTAACGGCGTTTTGCATGTCAAAAAGTTGCAACAATTTGTTCACCTGATTGAGCTGACATGAAAAGTTAATTGAAAAAGACGTTCACTTACTGATTTTCCAAAACAATCAAATAGGGGAGGGACTAGAAAAGAGCCAATTCATGGTAATCGATTATTATCTACAAAACCTCAAATTGGTTAAGCTCCTTTTTTTCTCAAACAATATCTAGGAAATCAAACCTACCAGAAAAATTCTATCAAAATAAATGACATGGTTGCAGTTTGAGTTAACAAAATATCAAATGCTGAAAAGAATTGTTTATGAAATGATAATGATAATCTGATCAATTGGTTATATCGATACTACAAACAGGAATTTTTTAAACTCGGATTGTTTTGTGGAAAAGTTAGGAACAGAGAAAAATGTTAAATAAGTTAGAGAAAAATTCCCGTACTGAAATTTCATGGATAAGTGATCAACTATATTGTTTTTTCATTGTTCGTCTCTATAAAAGTTAAAAATAATTGAATAAAAATAAACTATAACTTAGTTTTGCATGTGACATCGTCAAAACCCAATTGCAACGATTATAGGCAATTAAAATGGATTATAATCATCTATAACAGATGACAATTGTTATGGATGATCATCAATTTTTATGAACATTTTTCTGAAATTTTCAAGCAAAACGCAATATATTCAACACATACCACTTGCTTTTGACTTGATGCACATTACAGATGAAACGAGATTTGACTTAGCTTTCAAAATCTTCATCGTGTTTATATATTTTTTCTTTCACATGTTTTCTCATAAATTGTTAGTTTCTCGTTTTTTGGTTGTCTTTGTTTTCTCTACCTAATTCTCCTTTGTACCTCCTGTTTTTCTCCTTTGCCGTCACTCCAGTCTACGCTTCCCCACGTTTGGGATCTGGGGGTGGGGGGATGGGGTAAACATGAGGGGGAGTTATTCAGTTGTGGGGGTTGATGAACATGGGGAAAGAATATACTGAGGGAAGGGGCGAACGTGCGAACGTGGCGAAAGTGAGTGGTAAAGAGTTTCAAAAGGTGCTACCCACAAGGAGTTTTCCATGGATAATAATCAATTATCATAGTTTTTCATGGTCTGTCCCATAAAATTCTTTAATACGTTGGTTATTTTGGATTAATTATCAATTATGAAGGATTTTAATATATTTTAATAGTTCATAACAGATTATAATAAATTATAGTAGACTTTTATGAGTCAGAGCCTGAATTTTCTGAGACTTCGAAAGTAAATATTTGAAAACTGAATTTTTGCTATTGTTTAATTGTGTTTTGCAATTGACGACATCCCCTCTTCCTGAATACTTGTCACTAACTCCCACTATTCTTACTTCAGTTACCACGACCTCCCCTCCCCGCCACTTACCCTTTACTTAAGTTTACCGTAAAAATACGTGAAAAAGGCCGTTTACTCCCCCCTACCCCCACACACACCTTTAACCACCCTGCAGACTCTTATGCCGCCTCCAGAAAATTTTTTTGCAGGGGTAGGTATATGTGGGGTAGGCGGGGGCGAGGGGTGATAAGCAGGGGATGGTGAGCTTCCTTTTGCAGAAAAATTGGCAACATTTATCGTTTATAGGGATTATCTATTATAATTGGGATCTGGGGATCTGGGGAAATTCTATTATAATCTATAATAATCAAACCTACCAGAAAAATTCTATCAAAATAAATGACATGGTTGCAGTTTGAGTTAACAAAATATCAAATGCTGAAAAGAATTGTTTATGAAATGATAATGATAATCTGATCAATTGGTTATATCGATACTACAAACAGGAATTTTTTAAACTCGGATTGTTTTGTGGAAAAGTTAGGAACAGAGAAAAATGTTAAATAAGTTAGAGAAAAATTCCCGTACTGAAATTTCATGGATAAGTGATCAACTATATTGTTTTTTCATTGTTCGTCTCTATAAAAGTTAAAAATAATTGAATAAAAATAAACTATAACTTAGTTTTGCATGTGACATCGTCAAAACCCAATTGCAACGATTATAGGCAATTAAAATGGATTATAATCATCTATAACAGATGACAATTGTTATGGATGATCATCAATTTTTATGAACATTTTTCTGAAATTTTCAAGCAAAACGCAATATATTCAACACATACCACTTGCTTTTGACTTGATGCACATTACAGATGAAACGAGATTTGACTTAGCTTTCAAAATCTTCATCGTGTTTATATATTTTTTCTTTCACATGTTTTCTCATAAATTGTTAGTTTCTCGTTTTTTGGTTGTCTTTGTTTTCTCTACCTAATTCTCCTTTGTACCTCCTGTTTTTCTCCTTTGCCGTCACTCCAGTCTACGCTTCCCCACGTTTGGGATCTGGGGGTGGGGGGATGGGGTAAACATGAGGGGGAGTTATTCAGTTGTGGGGGTTGATGAACATGGGGAAAGAATATACTGAGGGAAGGGGCGAACGTGCGAACGTGGCGAAAGTGAGTGGTAAAGAGTTTCAAAAGGTGCTACCCACAAGGAGTTTTCCATGGATAATAATCAATTATCATAGTTTTTCATGGTCTGTCCCATAAAATTCTTTAATACGTTGGTTATTTTGGATTAATTATCAATTATGAAGGATTTTAATATATTTTAATAGTTCATAACAGATTATAATAAATTATAGTAGACTTTTATGAGTCAGAGCCTGAATTTTCTGAGACTTCGAAAGTAAATATTTGAAAACTGAATTTTTGCTATTGTTTAATTGTGTTTTGCAATTGACGACATCCCCTCTTCCTGAATACTTGTCACTAACTCCCACTATTCTTACTTCAGTTACCACGACCTCCCCTCCCCGCCACTTACCCTTTACTTAAGTTTACCGTAAAAATACGTGAAAAAGGCCGTTTACTCCCCCCTACCCCCACACACACCTTTAACCACCCTGCAGACTCTTATGCCGCCTCCAGAAAAAAAAATTGCAGGGGTAGGTATATGTGGGGTAGGCGGGGGCGAGGGGTGATAAGCAGGGGATGGTGAGCTTCCTTTTGCAGAAAAATTGGCAACATTTATCGTTTATAGGGATTATCTATTATAATTGGGATCTGGGGATCTGGGGAAATTCTATTATAATCTATTATATTAGGTTATAATGGATAATGATCAATTGTGTGGTCCCTAGTGTAAATAATATCGATTATAATGGCATCATTTTTTAACCATGAAAAATGGTTGTAACCAATTTTTATCCATGGAATTCCACTGCGGTTATAAAATTGAGTCTTGAATTCGAGTAGGCCGTGGTCATAGCAGAAATGGTTGAAAGTTTTTCAAACAATTTTGAAAAAATATATAGAGATTATATCCGTTATAATCAATCATAATTGATTTTAAATGGCTTCTAACCCATTTATATTGTATTTTATTGGTTACGAATATTGCAGAAATAATCGATTATATTGCCAATAAAATCTACATTGTGGTCTGAACTTGCAACAATAATGGATTATAAGGTAAATATTTTACACATTTTTTTTCATTATAATCAATTTTGATTCTTGAAACGATGGGGGCTGAAGCCTATTTGCTCAATGACTCAATCGTTTTCATCACCATATATTTTTTTTTGTTTCCATTTCTTTCCAAGTTTTTGGATATTGGATAATTTATCTGCTGTTAATAAAGATGTTGAGCTTGTGAAAGAAAACCCAAATATTTACAGCTTTTAACAAATTTATCGGACAGCGTTTTAATTATTTGAAAGAATTCTGACTTTGAGACAGTGAAATGGTGTTAAAACTACAATCGAACTTCCAAAACTGCATTTGAACTGGCAAAAGAGCAACGCAAAATGATTGTGCTTTTCGGAGAACTCAATTTTTTGCCTTATTTCAAGAGCTTAATTGAGAAAACGTTTTCACCAACAACTTTCTACCGATCAATTTTTTAGAGCAAAAAAGAACAACAGAAATCATACGCGAACTTTGAAGGAAGTATTTCGATTTAATTTAAATTTGAATGCTGGAATTTTTGCAGAAATTTAAATCGTTGTCCGATAAATATTTATTAAAAGCTACATTAACCGAAATTGTAGCAGAAAGAATTAATCAAAAACAGCAACCTGCCAATTTTCAACACTCTTGGGATCAAAAATTGGATTTTTTGTAAAGTTGAGTTATACTTTCTGTCTGAAAAATTTGCCTTTTCATGCAAAATTTTTCTGAAATAGATAATTTTTTCTTTTTAATTATTTCTGTCTGCTGCAACTTTTTGCATTTCTTTATAGCTTTTAGGACAACGTCTAACATTTTTGAAACTATTCTGACCTTCAAATGAAACGTATTAGGAATTTATCTGAAACTTCTTTGGCTATATTCCTATTCCAACAAAGGTTGACATACATTCGAGCAACAGTGAAGTTTAATTGCATAATCACTCCACTTGATCTCTAGATAGCTTTTCTGGTAAAAAATTCCAATTTTTGGTCAAAATCTTCGGGTTTTGAATGGAGATGTTATCGGATTTAATTTTGCTAGTATTCCGGAACCTGAAATGTTTTTACTACTTTTTTCAGGATTCCGGAACCGGATTCCGGAATTCGTTTTTGATGTCGATGAGTAACTGCATAATGCATAGATTTACGTTGGCTAGCCGTTATTCATTGTGCTTTATGCGTCAACGTCATTTCCGTTGAGCCATTTTTGCACTGATAACATTCTAATTTTGATTTTTTTTTAAAAACGGATTCCAAAACCGGAAATAACTATGAAGTTTACCGGAACCCTGACTCCGGAATCCGGTACATTTCTAGTTTTGAACAACTTATAAAATATAACTTAAAATAACAAAGAATTTGAGCTTAGTAGAAAATTCAAATATTTATTATAAAACTGGCCTAGGTTTTTTTTACGATTGCATAATAGCTTGAAATCACTTTGATCATCCTTTTAGGGTCTGTTCTAAAAAAACGCAATAAATGGTTTTCAAAATTTACAAAAAAAACCAAATTTTTTTCAAAACTTGTGCAGCACCAACTGACCATGCAACCAGATAAAAATTTTTTTTTGCAGTAAGGCAATGTCATTTTATTCCACATGCGACGGAATTGAAGACACGGTTTGGAACTGCAACCTCTACTTTGACCTGAGTTGTGACGAATCGAAAGAAGCCGGACGTGAAATGACGCCCGCTCAGTTAGAACAGATTCTGCGAACACGAGTGAACGAAGAGCGAGTTTTGAAAGTGGAAATGTGGAAACAACCTTGGACTAAAGGGCTCTTTCACTTCTTAGTTTATAAACCCTACCCCCGCATCAGAATATTGCCTCCCCCATAATGCAACAAGGAACACCAAATATTACAGTAAATAAACCAAGTAACAAGGAATGTTCCGAAAACAAAAATTTAAATTTGAATTTTTATTTTTTTATTTAATTTTTTTTAAATTCTAATCATCATTTAGTGTTTTTAGTGAATGACGATCTAGTGTCAACTTAAGTTAACTTTGCAAAAATTGAGCGATTATTTTTGCTGCTGAATAATTGAGCGATTATTTTTGCTGCTGAATAATTGAGTTTGGGATGATCTGAACAGAAATAATGAAGAGCTGTTTTTTTCTTTACTACGGTAATAGGATCAGGCGAGAATGTGAGCTTAGGTCCGGGGGTGGTCTTCTCAAAAATAATTTCAAAGAGGGTACTCTGTCTGGTTGTCACGCTATCTATTTTTGGTCCGATGGGTTTGTGAAACTTCTTAGTCTAATACCAATCTTAATCTTACTCTTATATTTTCTAGATTCAATAGATCTGGAGATACACTGGTTTATGGCGGAGTTAGAGGACAGAAGCAAGCAACTGATTTCAAACTTTATTATCGTTTCTCTCATCCACTAGGTCTTCAGGCTAACAAACTAGAGTAAGATTTAGTCATGGATCATGATTGGTTAGTTAAAAATACTCTACAGAGAAATGAAATAAAAATGAAGTAACTAGTTTCAAACTGGTTCCACCCTTCCGGGGTCTAGAGAAGTGAAGTTTCAAAGTTCTGAGTCATTTAAATGGGAGTGTTTTCTGAGTTTGTGAGAGAGTCAGTTGTAGTGTCTGCCAAACACATATGATGACGAGGAGTTACCCTGAAACCAGAGAGATTGAAGTGCTGCGCAGAAAGGTAATGGTTGGGAGTCGACTTCAGAGTTCAGAGTGCGACTACCTGCAAGATGAAAGGTTGAGTTTTTTCAGAGAAGTTTCAAGTGAAAAAGGACACGTATAATAGAGTTTGACATCGAGTTTGCTATCGTTCTGCTTCAATGGATTCATTCTCTTTGTTTGACAACTCCATACTATAAATGCAGGGAAGATTGAGGCTGCGGCAAGCAAACCAATAAATTTTCCATTCCGAAGTTCGAATGTCGTCTCGTGATGTTTTCTTTTTTGCTGCTGAAGATACCCTCGGAATTCGTTCAAATATTTCAGTGTTTCTTTCCAAATTTTTTGTTTACAAATTTAGTGTTTTCAGTTTAAGTTATGAATTAGTTAATTGTTTTTGTAGAAGCTTTATCTTAGTTTGATTATTTTCAAGAGTTGCTCACAAAAGCAGTAGGCAATGTGTCTAAACGTGATGTAGCGCGGTTGATGAGGCTTGCTATAAAGCAGGCTCAGGACGTCCTACTGGTGGGTTAGGTCAGTCGAATCGTTGCAGTATACCTGAGATGGTTTATTGAGTAAAGGGTTTTACTGATCATAACCTTTTCTTGCTATATACCTGGTATTTTGTCATTTATGTTTTGTAGTTGTGTCCACATTTTTAAAATGGATTTCTGTGATAAGTTTCAATAGGGTGCATCCTAAAGTTGTATGTGTTCCTAATTAAAATCGGGTTTTGGCTTCAAATCATATATTATCCAGTTTGATCTGGTTTCGGAATAGTGGAACTTTTTTTCACACACTAGTAGTGAGTTGGTAGTGCGGTGGTGTTAAATAAGCTGCGTTGGTTGTTTAGGCTTCATTCCAACCAGATTGAACGAAAATTTCAAAGCTGTAAAAACTCTTTATAGTTGTTAACAGCATTTCGCAAAATGGAGAATTATTTTTTTATTATAAATTGTCGAGCAAAATTTTACAAAAATTTCTTTTATTCAAAAAAGCGGCAAGTGGAGGGACAAGTTGGAGACAAGTAGAAATTTCACCCGCGAAAAATTTAGCTTTACTATAATTTATGACTAAAATGTATGACTTAATGTATTGTTTTATAACACTATAGCATTAGAAATATCAAAAATACTGCTGAGTTATAGATTTCATTGAACATAATTCAAAATACAGCAATCGATTGGCACTCTTCGAACGAATGATGAAAAATTGTTTTTTTTCCGCATCTATGATGAAATTTGTTGCAACATTTTAATAATAAATGATGAGTAATTTTTTTTGTACTTAGTTTTAAAGTCATACTTACGAAAGGATTTTGGAGAAACCATTGGTAAAAACGTTTGCGATAGAAGGTGATTTTAAAATGAGTTTGACTAGTGTGCGATTGATGTTTTTTGTTCTACTGAATTTAAATCTATTTTTTTGGGTGTTCAAAAACTTCAGGTTAATTAAATTTTATCAAAGCGGCTAAAATAGCGTTCGCAAGCTTTTGTGTTTTAGAATGCCTGATCAATGACGTGATCTGTATGGTGGAGGTCAAATATGTGTTCTGTCTTGTGGAAAAAAGTTGATGTAATTTGTGGGTTAGCTTCGGTATCAGTGTTGTGTGGTGCGTCTTCAAGTATCTGTTAAAATTGTGATCTTAATAAGCGACAGGGAAATGATTAGATTTCCTTGAAGTGAAGTGATTGAGTATTTGTGATAAAATTATTGATTTCTTCGAGATGAATTGTGGAAGTTAGTTGTCAAATCTTGTTGGCATGTAGACTTTCATCGTCATACTTTTTCATGGGAATAACAATGGGGTTAGTAATTTTTAAAAGCTAAGACACGGAAGAGTGTGTATTAAGCTCTTTTTGTTAACAGGAAAGTCGCGTTGGCTTTTAGTTTTTTTTATTGTTGAAGCTATTTTGTAGGAAGCATGGGATGGAGTGAAGTAAAAACTCATGCGTGTTTTTGTGCGGTGTTAGGTCGTTTTCATTGTAGTCTATGTATCGATTTGCGGCTGACTAAATGTCTAGCTATGTTTAATTGCTGTCAACGTTTGTTTAGAACGCTTGCAGCTCTGTGGAGGATGACTGCTAGAGAAGATATTTGATTCAGAAGCGGATTGAGTTGATCGGTGAATTGATAGTTAATCGGTTGTTGTTAATCGGTTGTTGTTTAAAATTATCTGAACCATGCTCAACTTGATCGTCAGTAATAGGGCTGGGAGTATCTTTAAGGGGGTTCGAAAGTGGTGATAAAAGTGGGGTAGCTTTAGTGTAGTAAGAACTAGAATTGGATGAAAGGGTAACGACAAGGGCTTGGGAAATGATAGAAGGAAATGGTGGTGCAGAAAAAAAGTACTTTTCCTTGTGATCGATCACTATTTGGATGTATGACAAATCGTAGAATAGAGTCATCCTCAAAATTGTTGTCGGATTCCTGAATAATATTTTTGTGAAGTGTAATTACTGTTAACTTATAATATTTGGTGAGTCTTTCGGAATGAGCTCAATTATTTATTGGAATGGTTTTTCGCTGTAGGTTTTTTCTTCTTCTTATACTTCTTATGGATGATGTTGTTTTTACTTCCGTGTCAGAAAAATCTTTGTCCTCTATTTTTTTGTTTTATGTGTTGTTTTTGGTTTTTTGGGTTGTTGAAGTACACGTATCCTTGTAGCAACTGATTTTGGAATTGCTGTCCGTTTTCTTTAAAAACAATTTTTCGGAATTTGTTTTTTTTTGTAAATAAAACTTTTTTGTTTTGACTATTTTTTCGACGTTATAATACAAAATCTGTGTTTATGAGGTGTTACTACAACAAGGTCGTAACGGAATTTTTTATTGAGACAACTGTGGACAATTACTGTTTGCTTGTTTGCTATAATTGGTTTTGCTTTAAGTGCTAGGATGAAAGATGGATGCAAAAGCCAATTGTAAGTTATTCTAATTTTTTTACTTGTTCCTTATTCTTTTGTGATTGTTTTCCTAAATCCTTGAGTTGCATGTTTGTGGTGACAAGACGCATTGGGGAGAGAGAAGATTGTTCCTTTTGAATGATGTAAACTACACTCGGTTGGGTGGCTTTCTCGGCATTCAAAGATTATTTATTTTATCTAAAATTGGATCGATAATAGATCGACGGTTGCAGAATAGTAAAATTAGTCCATAGCGTCCAAGTATAATTAGAAGTATTATAGTTCGTTAAAAATATTTTTGTTAGTTTTTATTTCAAGGTGTGTTCTAAGCTTCTACATCAAACAAGATGTAGGGATCAACTAAAGGACGAGCAACCAAAGTTCTTCACTGTTTAGCTTAATTTAAATGGTGAGTTTCGACAAGAAAAATTGTCAATTAACCCTGGGTAATAGAAAAGGTTGAGAGCGAATCGACACCATAGGCTATTAGAGACTTAGTTAAAAAGATGAGTTGATTTGATAGGTTGGAGTTTAAAAGATTAAGAAAAATTTGACGATCTAGTACTAAAACAAATTTAAATTTTTTTCATAATTAAAGTATCAAGGAGGAGCATTGATGATTTGATCCTTTAAAAGACTATAAAAGCAACATGAATTTTGAAAAGCAACATAATCAATGAGAATACTTTATGATCTTGTTAATTGAATAAGTTTACTTTTTTTAAATTAAAGACTCAGGAAGAAGCCTTGATGATCTTGCAGTTTATGTTAAGTTATTCTTCAAAATAGAAAGATAAATTTAATAACAAATTTATTAGAAAAGGTTATTTATTATCTTTTTTTGAATATTTATAGAAACCATTGAACCTTGATGAACATTGACAATTAGATTTTAACTATTTTCTTTCTTGTTTTGGTTTTTTTTTGGATTTAGTGAATAAATCAAAAAAAAATTTGTTTAGGAAGTTCACTGCAGAGTTAAAACTTTGAGTTAAAATAACTTAAAATTTTTATGTTTAAAGTTTTGAATTTTTCCTTAATTTTTTACTCAAATTTATCAGGCTTTTTTTTGAATTTTATGGCTGAGTTTGTTTTAGTTAAGCTAGTATTGTTCGATTCGACTGCACAAACAATTATTGGTCATTTGTTTGTCGTTTTTGCTTATTTTTCACTTTGAGAAGCAGATTTAGTTTTCGTTACTCTGTGATGGAAGTTCGTCTTGAATGTTGGTTCGGCTTTATTAGATTTATTGATACGTGGAAATAAGCAAAATTTTATCTTTTTCTCTTGATTTGTTTACTGATTGCTAAAACTAAGTTAGTTGTGAGTCTGATCGAGACTCGTTGGTCGCACCAGATGAGTTCAGATCCGGGTGACCTTCTCAGATAGTAATTTCGGATAGGGTACATCGTCTGTTTGTAACGATATCTATTTGAAATTTATATCTTAATTGGAAAGAGCCCATACAACAGTACAAATTACCAAACACGTATTTTATCATGCTTTTCTTGTATTTCAAACCGATGAATGGTTCTGGAGCATTGAAAAAAACTCTGATGGGATTACACTTCAGAGGGGGAACAAATTAAACAGCGTCACTGATCAATATCGAGGAAAGCCGCGGTTAAAAGGGATTTCCGGCAGAAAATGCGTGAAACGATTGACTATAACGTCGAATTGCTTAACTATTTTGGATATTTTGTCATGGTCGCGGATCGAACGCGAGCTGTCTGAAAAATTCAACGTGTTGCTCAACAATAGCCAAATTTTTGCGGATCGCTTCTATGACAGCGCTGAAAAATTTCAAGAAACTTGTAAGCTTTAAAGAATATTCGATGTATTGCTTAACAATTCCCAACTTTTTGCCGATGGTTTCTTTGATAACACCGAAATGTTTAAAAAAAAATTGATGATTTTCAGAGAATAAAAAATGAATGAAATAACTTAGCGCTTCTGTCAATTTTTGTTGCATGATTCGATTGAAAATTTACTCTGTTTTTGCATACTTTCTGAAAAAACTCTTTTAAACTGTTAGTATCCTTTGTTCATGCTTTTGAATATAAATTAATCATTATATATTGTTTTGTAAATTTTGATGTGTAAAAATATGATTTAGTTGAATTCCAAAAACAATTCCCTTTGTTCAAATCATAAATAATTTAGCCTTGGCATTTTGCGCCGATGCAAATTTCATTACCTAGTGTACCTTTGACAATTAATTTTTTCTTGTATCTTGTGCTAAACAGTTTAAAGAAAAAATTTTCCGAAACTTTTCAAACTATCATCTCCCCTTGAGGTACCTAGTAGCGACTTGCCCCCCCCCCCATAAAGAAATAAGTCAATGGTTCAGCATATGTAAAGTTTGTACATTATAACGAATCCCCTCCCCCCACTTTTGGAAAGGGGAAAATAGTTAAACAGATTGGCGGTTATTACAACTACTGGTATTGGTGGTTATTACCTGTTGGTTATTACGATGTCTGGTACCCACACCTCTGTCTCCTTCATCCGGATCTCAGTGATGTTGCAGAAGTCCAGCGGGTCCCACTTCAGATTGGGGTCAATCCAGGACTAGAACAGAACAATCTTCTAGAACTTTCGGGAATTTTATGCTAAAATTTGGTGTTTTTAACCAAAAAATTCATTTTAAACGCTATTTTTTTCAATAGTTTATTTACTATTCTGTTTATTTTGTTGCATAAAACCACTGTGTTCATAAGTTTGAAAAGTAAGACTATTATTCAATTTCGAATTAGTGTATCTCGTTTCTTGATTTACTTGTTGAAAGATTTGTAAAAAATGACCTAGTTATAAACAAAAAAAACAATATTATTCTAGAAATATAAACGTTTAGAGTAAAATACATACTGAAGCAAGGGCAAATATCTTTGAAAAGAAAAAAGTATCAAGTTCGTATGCCAACTTCTCCTACGCCTTCGTCGCTATATGATACAAGGATGAGAACCGCACATCATTAGATCACGCGTTTAACTATAATAACACGAAAAACAACTAAGACGTTGGAAAAACTGAAAAGTGAGGGTGGGGGGGGGGGGGGTGGGGTTGGAAAACTATGAAGATTTACCGATCGTTCCCAGAGAAGCAGTGAGAGGACTTGATGTTTCTCATCCTGAAACAATCCAAATTCTGGGTTATGCATTGACTTCTAAAACTACACGTTATAAATTCCCCGAAGTATTCTATGAAATTTGTAAAAAATATTCCGGGAAATAAAATTTGAATTTGTGATCAGGGTGAGGTTCTAGGATTTTGTCAATGGACTTTCAAAATATTTTCGAGAATATTGTCGACTTTTTTTTAAGAAAAAAAAATTTCGGAAATTTTTATCCCAACTGGCGTATTTCGGGGAGCGCGTTTTTTGAAGACTTTTATACTTACAGTTTTTTTCTACATTTTTGTATTAGCCAGTTTTACTCTCACAGACCGAAAATGCTTGTCATACAATTCTAAAAACTAAGTCTAAAAATTATTGGTCACAGAAACTTCATACATTTTGATGAAATGATGTCATCGAATTATCAAAGAACTTTTTCTTTTTTCGGCATAAAAGTCGATGTTTCGTCATTAATAAAAAAGAAGACTGTTTTCTATGAAAAAAGAACGCTTACAATTTCTTTATTTGGAAATTGTATGACAACCATTTTTTTGATCAAGACAAAAAAATTTTTTTCAAGTAGTTTTGAAAATTCCCGCCCCAGAAAAGTTTTTTTTGTTCAACCACAAAACGAACTTTGTAAAAAAACGTTTGCAAAAATTATTGCCAATTTGGAGCAGTATGATACTTTCATTATATCAGTTTTGTCAGACAACACTAAGACATCTCTGCTCGTTTCTTTTGGATTTTGAATGCAAGTTCGTCTAACTTTTGGTGACTCTAGTTTCGAGTAAAACAAATCTTTGTTACTTGCGGATTAAAACAACCTGAAATATTTGATCAGAAGTTAAATGAAGTAAACGTTTTTTTGTTTAAGAAAAAACCTAGACATACAATTTCAAATGTGAAAAATCGCCTAATGTTGAACCTTTTGAGCAAAAGGGATTTGCATGGAAAACGTATGTCTTGCACTTTCGGACAAGCTGGGAAGCCGGTGAAGGATGATTTTAAAATGCTCAAATTTTTTAACCATGTCAAACTCATGTTGCTTTTTCCTCAAATTTTGAATAATGGCAAACAACGGTAGCCCTGATAATCTGCTTATATTACCTATATATATTCGATATAAAGTAAAAGAAACTTTTAAATGGTAAAAGTTTTCTGTTTATGAAAAAACTTAGACCTACAATTTCAATATGTGAAAACTCACTTAATCATAAATCTCTTGAGCAAAAAAAATTGCATGGAAAACGTATGTTTACCATTTTTCCATTATAAAAAAATAATAGCAAACAACGGTACCCTTAATAATCTGCTTATATTACCCAAATATTTCATATAAAATAAAAGAAACTTTAGCAAATTCAACAAGCGATTATCTCTCTATGCGAAAGATACAATTATTGAATTCAATTTGAAAAAAATACCGTTAAAAATTTTCAACGTTTTTTGACAATCGCAAAAGACTGTTTGAACAAAAATAAAGTGTCGTTGTAATTAAATAAAATTAAAACAGTTGTCTTCGCTGAAAGAAATGAGAAGAACAGCGAGTCAACTATTTTGAACTATGAAATTTTTTAGCGGAAGTTATAAAAATTTTGTATAAAATTACTCGAAGTGAAATTACTCTGAAAAAAATAACAACAGATAAATAATTCAAACATCAAAATAAGCAGGTAAGAGCACAAAATTTAGCGATCAATTTTAGAAAACACCACAATAAGTTTCGACGGTTACTTGAAATTGGAATTTCTACAACTGTCTCACAAAGCTTTTTCTTATTTTTTTGAACTGCTGTGAATAAAAACACAAAAAAACTAACATTTCTCTCAAAGTTTTTGGAGAATACGTTTTCCTTATCTTTTCATATAATTTTTTAAAATGTTTTCATTCCAATTAAAATTTTTCAAATTTCTGAGATATATTTTTTTTTCATATCAATTGTTTACAAAACTGAGTAAGAATTATACCGGTGGTACTATACCACCATATGCAATAGCTTTTCTTGTTCTTTTTACTGCCCAACGACGTCTGTAAAAAGTCATCGTTTGTCTAATGACATTATCCTAGACTGGGTTTTTTAAAGATGATTACTTATTTTAAAAAATAATTTGATGAATGTGGACCTCTACTGGAAACCCTTAATTACTATCAATTTTAACTTTATTCTTATGTTACTCCGCATTTTTGTACTGAACCGTCGAAACACAGCTGGTTGGGCATTGAGCAAACTCGAGCACTTCTTTTTGTCGAGAAAATTTTTGCAGGTTCGAAACATACGCAAAATTGGTCGAGGCGGTTGGAACATAAAGTAAGCCCCTCAACTCGGGAAAATTTGAGTGTTCTGTAATCAATTGTTACCATTTTTCTGAACTAATAAAAATCAATTTTAATAGTTTATAAACACAACAGTATGTTTCTTGTGCAATAGACGTTCATCGTTCTTGTCTTCAAAAATTTCTACGCGTTTTTGAAAAAATTTCTCACAAGTAAATTTGAAAAAATGCGAAATTTCGTTCTTACCACTCTAAAAAGTTGTCGCAATGCCACATCATAGTAAATAACCACTGGATCATCTGGATCGATAGCCGGCTGGTTTAGAAGACTGTATTTTTCCCTTAATTTCTGACCAAGAGTGAATCTGATTTCACCTTCGTTGCAGTTTGAGTCAATTGTCTCTTCGTTACCAACATTTATATTGATTAATATAATCGTCGTGATAATTAATGAAAATAATAGATGGCCAAAGATTAAGGATTGCATAATTAGATAGTTTCAATTTAATTGAAAATCGTTTTCGGTATCAAAATAACGTTCGTCGCAGAAGATTCATTTTGAAATATTTGGAAGGACTATTTCTATTCACAGTTTTTTTATCTGATTGAATTTACCTCGAACAGAATCGAATTATTTTGAACTGAACAGAAACTGAAATTTATTTTATTTTTATAAGACGTTAAAACGCAGGAAAAATTTAATTCTGTTTGTAAGAAAAATATATATTTTTTGTTTTGAAAAAAAAAATTTATTTCGAAAAAGCTCTCTTCAAAAAAATTGTACCGAGGTATTTATATCCAAGTTTTATGCGAAGAAAAAATTTCACAATAAGTTGACATAAGTCAAGTTTAAAAGTAGAGGGGCAGAGCGGAGCAGGGTAAAATTTGGGCAATGTAACTGGCTAAGTGCTGAGGGACATCGCTCTTAATTTTATGATTAGATTTGAAGAAATCGATGCTACAAAATGGGGAAACTCGCATAAATGGACTCATAAGGGCATTATAATTAAAGTCAAGGGCTCAAAATAGAGCAATTTTCGGGCAAAGAGAATCGGGGTTGGCTTTCTACTATCAGACGTGTTTAAACATTTGAAAGAAAAATTGGTATGATGCAATTTCTGTAATTGATTGTGTAACTAAAGTAATTGATTGCGTAATTTGATAACTTTTCCGACTTCCTGGTCTTCAAGAAAAGTGGTCTGAAAATGAAAATAACGCTATGTATGTTTTTTTACAGCGCACCAGCTATCACGTTTTTTATTTGGTTAACCAGACCGGATATTTTTTATAGTTGGTTTTTACGATTTCGCACGTTGTGGTAATTAAGACAGCCGAAGTCAAAACCAGCGCTGAAAAAATACTCCAGGGAAAGATAAAAGCAAGAACGAATGGAACCCAAATGACTGAAAATCGATTCTTTTCTGCTTTTCCATTTTTTTCCTCTAAGTTTTGTCACTTTGAAAGACAGGTCAGACATATGTGGAATAAATAAGCAAAAAAAAGACTTTCTCTCTTGGAGAAGACAAATGAATTATTGATTGATAATTTATTCAGTAAATGAGAATTTGAATTTTAAATGACTTCGGTATTAACTCGGCAACTATAACGCTCAAAATTTTCAACATTTTTATTATAAAATACAGACAGCTAATTAATTTTCTCTAATTTTAGTGCTAAGTTTTCAGATACATGTAACAAAAATGCATGTAAAGTTGAAATACTGGAAACTTGTTGTATCTTTTTTGAAAAAGTATGACGTAAAAATAATAAAAAAATAATTGCACCAGACCAGTAAAATTGACGACGACTATGGTTTGTTCCTTCAATGTAAAATGCACAAGTAGCTATTTGAGGTCTATTAATACCGCTTCCTGTTTAGTAAAAACAACCTTTAGTCAGTGATGGTTATAACTAGTCTACAGTTTTTAATAAATTTCGCCACTGGTCAGGATTTCATTTCATATCCGTTGGCTAACAGACAGACATGCAGGCATACTTTTACTTTCAAAAAAATTCCCCTTTTTCGATTTAAACTCATAAAAATTGCCGAAATATCGGAGATGATAATTGAAAAACACATAGAGGGCGTGAATAAAAACACATAAAAGACTAACATGCAATACAGATAGAGGCCGTAAAAAAGCACATAGAGGTCGAAAATGCAAAATACAGTCAATTGTTTTTTTGAAATATATTATGTTGTGATTCTGAAATGATTTCATCTATTTTGCGTTTAAGGCTTTGATATCATAATGGGGCTAATGTGCTTACAGAAGGGCAGAGCACGAGAGATGTTTTGAAAAAAAAATAACATGCTCAAAGCAGCTCAAAACAGAGCTTTTTCAGCTCTGTGGAATAACAACGACAGACTCTGAGTTTGTAAAACCAATTGTATGAAATGTGAATTGAAATAAGGAACGTTAGGATATCTGTATGTTTCACCAGATAACTTGAGGGTGATTTTTTCGTGCACATCAGATCATTAACACGGTCGTCTAGTACCGACCTTGACAACAACAACACCAACCTCACTCATTCTTACAACTAACACTTTGACCTTTAGGATCAACACAACAGCTCAATTGCACTTTCATATGGTTTGTTACTCAAGTCGTACCACGCTTCCCCCTTTCAAAAAAATTTCTGATCAACAGAAATTATAAACAAATCCAAAATGAGTTTTGATAAAAGTTTGAAATGTTTTCATTTTAGCTAGTCGTCCGACTTCTGAGGTTGTATTTTGTTCATTTTGAAGACTTTCATTCTTCTTCTTGGGGACGGAGACGAAGACAACTCAACCGCCGACACTGGGACCGTTAGCCCACCGGAAAATTCTGGCGTTGACGCTTCTGATACTTCTTTAACCGCATGGCGAATTGGGCTGCCATAAAATTGTGTCTGTCTCTTACTGCGACCTGAGGTTCTCGAAGAAGATGACTCGTTCCCGCCTTGTTCTGCTGTAGCTTCAGGAGTTATCTTCTGCGAGGTATCTGCCGACTTGTTAGGGCTGGATTTGTTTTTTCTACAGTCAGTGGGTAGGACTGTGGTGTGACGTTAGATTCTGCCACCTGGTCGTCTTCTAAGGATACCGGCACTAATCCAGCTGCATCTGAGACAACTTCTGCGCCCGGTTGTACAATGACTCTCCTGGTATTAACGGACCTCTTTTTATCAATCGTAAGAGGAGAATTGTCAATCGCCACAGTAGAATTGATTACGCCTCCTAAACTCGACGACGATCTTGTTAGATCCACTACCGGAATTGGGGGTCTGAGAGTCTGTATTGGGGTGCTGGTTCTGTTTGCGCTGGCAGGAATTGGTCAAAGTTCTCCTTGAAGAGGAACCGCCGGCGTTGCCAGTTTGCCTCTGTTGCGCTTGAGCCTTTGGGACTAGAAGTTTGTCCAACGAAGAAGATGATGAGAACTTTTTGTCTCTTGATCCTTTTTCTCATTACTCATTTGCTGTGTCCTTGACGACCTAAAACTTGTGAACTATATGGCGCTAATGAAATATCACTTTTCCTAAAAACTTTTTTCCGCCTCCGTAACATATGTTGAAGGAGTAACTTTGATCATTTTGTCCCAGTAACGTTTAAATAGTTGTTTCCCTGACTTGCGGTTTGCGACTTTCCTGAGTACTTCAACTGAATTTGGATTAGATAAAAGCAATGACTCTAGTTTACATTTGGCACTGGTTGTTGGCGAATCTAATGTGTCCTGTCTGAACCTCAGAGTCCCAGTTGTTAGATTATTCCTGAGAAAAGCCGCTAGGAATTAGTTTCTCAACTTCTTCATGGGTCAATTTCTATTTCCAGACCATTTTTTCATTCGCCGATTTTGCTAGATGTTCCAAGGATCTGTAGTAGGGTGTGCTTGCGATCTGAGTAATTACCTGCTTGATTTTGAGAGACACATCTCTGCTGTGGTAGCCCATCTTCACTACCTTGACGCGAGGCCTGCTATCGCACAACTCTCTTCTGTCCTCTGCTGTCAGGAGGTCTCCTCCCAAATTCTGCTCATCTCAATGTAAATTAAGTTTTAGGTTGTCGGTCGCTAACGACCTTTCAGAGTTTGGTTTCCTGCCCGGTGGATTATCTTCCAATTGTAAAGTTCCCAATTTTCTTTTAATCGTCTGAATAGTATGCTCTACCAATCCACATCCACGGTGATCTCCGCAGAAAATGTGATTGATGCCTTTTTATTTGCAAAATTGATCTATGGTCTTATTTTTAAAACCAGATTACTGGTCCGTTCTAATTGCTTTAGTTTTACTATGAGTAAGAATGTAGTTCTCCAAGAATTTTAAAATTTGGTTCGCTCCGTTCGTTATAGTAGGCATTGCAGACGGATAATTAGAGTAACGGTCGATAGCTACCAGGATATAAGTTTGGTTGCCTACACCGTCTGATAGTGGGCCAGCGTAGTCTAATTGCAGTTCTTCATTGAGCATTAAATTGAGGTAGAGACTTGTACATTTTAAAAGGACTCATTGGTTTTAATTTCTTACCTAAATTTGTACATTCACTGACACTCATGCAAAGATTGACAATGTCTCTGTGTATCCTCGGGCACAACAGATAATGGGCCGTGTCCAACATCGCCTCTTGGCCAGGGTGCAAACGGTGTAAACATGAAAGGACTGCCCGTTTGAGCAACTCGGTATCGCAATTCTGTGGTCGATGATTATGCAGCCGTTCACCACCGCTGCCGAGTCGCAAAAGGTCTTGATGTAGGGGTCTATCCTGGCGAAGCCTTCAAAGCCCCTGTTTCTTATCGCCATTTTAATCAAACCGAGAGTTGCGTCTTCATCCGTCAATTCGCTGAGGATGTCTGCATCTAGAATTCCTATCAGACCCGCCGGTAGTGATTTTTTGTCCTGGCGACTATTCTTTGCCCAATTGAAACTCAGTTAACTTGTCGCTCTTTTTGGACTGATCTTTCTTTGTGTTCGGAAGTTTGCAAATATAGTGGCGTATTTGGTTCGTCGGGGGTCGCCTGCTTCCGCTGATGACATTCTTCTTGGTCTCGTCGCCTTCTGTCAACGGATCGGTCTTGTGCAACCAATTGGAATTCTGTTTAGGGGATTGAATTCGTTCAACAATCTTCTGAAGCTTTCATCCTTTATGGAATCATCCGTAGCATTCGACATATCTAAAATTGGAAGAGTTTTACACTTTGATGATCCACTGATGAGCGAGTTATATTGACAATATAGCACCAATAATTTTGACATATTAGAGATGGATACAGGAGAAGACTGGGTTTTGTTACAGGATGTGATAGAATGCTCGAGAAATCTGCCAGAGCAATAGGCACGATTTCTCAAATCTGATTGGTTCCTGTTTTTGCATATATTATCTGCTCAAGGAGGATGTACTTTATGTTTTTTTCTTGATTCTGATTGGTTCAATTCTGTGCATAAATTAACCGCGCCCTCTCACGGCGAGCATCCGTTATGACGTTTACTCGATTGTGATTGGACCGATTCTGTGCAAAAAATAGTGACGCCCTCTCGCAGTGTGCATCCATGATTGAGTTTCTGAAATGTGATTGCTCGAGGTTTGTGACTAAATCATTGGCGCCCTCTCGCGGTGCGAGTTTGTAATTAGTCTTCTTTTCTGAATAATTAAAATTGCTGGCTAAAATGTTGTCGCCCTCTTGCGGATTTATACAAGTTTTGGAATTCTTGGTCTGGAAAGACCGATCTATGTATAAATTGTTGTTTATACAAGGGAGGCTCTTTGATTCATCTTGCTGAAAATTAGGACTAAGTACATAATTACACTCTTTGTTGTACAACTTTTTTTATTGCTGAGCAAGCGTAAAAGAAATTCTAGATAGAGTTTACAGCGAACTGTTCATTGAAACGTGACGATTGGGGGGCTTCAAATGTAGGGTGACGCGATAAGTAATCGACTATTCCTATTTTTGTTCTTGCAATATGTGTGACTTTTAAATCAAAAGATAATAGTCTGTCTGCCCATCTGGTCAGTCGAGACTGCTATGATTGATGTGTTACCTCGGTTTGACTGGAATGCTGATATGATTGCTTTGCTTTGTGATCGGTTAGTACCTCAAATGTGTTCCCCAATAAAAAGTTCCTTAAGTGTTCTTATGACCATACAATGGCAAGTAATACTAACTACTTAGTACAATATTTCTTTTCTTGGATATTTAAGAATCTAGAGGCGAATAATATTGGGACCCAGGAACCATCCAGTAATTCCCGTACTAAGGCTGCACATTGTCCGATGTGACTAGCATCACATTTTACCCTGGAATTCCTCTTTTGGTCGTAATGGTACATGTTTGAAAATAGGTTGAGTGTATTTTCGAAAGTTTTTTGTTGATCCGTTCCCCATATGAATTTTTGTTTGTGGCTCATTTTTTGCGAGGGTCTGAATTGTTCGGTCAGAAGGTGAAGGGTTGGTAGAAATTTCTGTAGGTGGTTAAGGACTCCCATAAAGGAATGTAGTTGTTTTTTAAAGTGTGGAATGGTTTGATTTCTAAAACAGCTTGAATTTTTGAAAATTTGGGTTGGTACCCGGTTTCGCAAAGGTCAAAACCTAACCATGATATTCTCTTTACAGATAATTCACACAGGGAGAAGCCATCCTTGTCTAGTTTATGAAAAACATTTTCGTCGATTTTTTTGTTGTTTTCGATAGAACCTTTCGAAACAATTAGAAAACAAATTACAACTTGTAAAACAAATTTACTCTTTTGATAATCTGAAGAGTGTTGTCCATTTCATTTGGAAATTCCTTAGGCCTATCTGTGAGGCCGTAAAGTCTTCTTTCAAAACGATAAGTGCCTGTTGATTCTCCGTATACGATACTGAAATTGCAGTGACTGCTGACTAGATCACTAAAAAAAGTTGACTAAAAGCGTATTTTAAATCGGGATATGTAAACCAAACTTTGCTCGGGGAATCTGCGTTGATGATTTGCACGGCAACGTCCAATTTTTCCAGAAGGTTGGGAATTTGGTATTGGTTTTTGAATATCTGAGCGTTCATTGGTTTTGCGTCCATTGCGCTAGTTTTATGGAGCCGTCGTTCATAGCTGTAATAACTACCGGTGCTACCAAATGATCGCTGATACGTTTCTTCAGTTTTACACTGTGTCCTTCTCTGATGAGATTCCTGATTTCGGTGCCTACTTTATCTTGGATATGTATTGGTACTCTCCGACCCTTTTCTTGGATCCCTAAGGGTCCTTAAATACCGAATGAGCTCGGTGGTTTTTCGATCTGCCCTGTCTAGTAAATACATCTTTAAATTTCTCCGTAAAGTACTTCCACCATCTTTCTGAATCGTTAGATGGGGACGAGATTTCTTTGTTGGGAATTGGTCTTGATTGGGTGGTTTGTACACCCACGGCACTTTGTATGTCGAGACCTAATAGACATCTAGTGCGACTTTCAGAAACCAGGAACTTCGCTTAATTGATCTGCCACCCAAGTGAGGAGACGTCCGCGTCTATGGTCCCGAATAACTTGATTGTTCTACTATTGTAATCTACATAGTGAAAATTCATAGGCTTTTCCGAAGCTGATATTAATTTAACGTTCGCGCTCGATTTGACCAGAATATCTGCGGTTTTCTTGTTAATAAAAGATGCTGGGCTAGCAACGGTGGCCTTAAAAAACGTTTTGTTGACTCTCAGTGTAATCTGTATACATCTATTTTTTCTAGTAGCGGATTTGATGACTTCAAGTTTTTTGATTGAATATGCGGGTTTTTATTTCTGATGGGTAGTTACGACCCTTACTGAGATGTTCAGAACAGGATATTCGGGTTCGCTGTCCGAAGCGATGAAGTTGCATTCCTTTTCTGCTGTGATATCTGAGTCCTAATTCACTACTCCCACAATGCTCCTGGAACTGCAGCATCTGGCGAAATGGCCCTTTTTTGTTAAAATTTTTACACGTCACGTTATTTGCTGGGTATGAAAATTTGTGGTTGGGGGAGAAATCCTTTCCACAATAATTGAATGGTTTGCTTTCTCTTTGTTGGTTTTGGTTGGGCCAGTTGTTGAATTTACCTCTGGAGTTTTGTGCTGGATTAGTTCTGTTCTGAACATTGTTCTTTCGCTGAACTGATTGGGTTGGTTCTTATTTCATTTTAAAAGAAATTGGATGTTTCTGACCGAAGTTAGTGTTTGAATAAGCCGGCCGTGAGAGACCCGTCTGTTTTTGCAGTGTGGAGGCCGTGACATGTCCTTTCTCTGAAGCAGAGCTGATTTAAGTGTTTCTTCAGGAGAATTAGCCGGTCTGATGCAAAAGATCGCGTTGGATGTCTTTGAATTTCATCTTGGCGATGAAGAAGTCACGGACAACTTCTTTTTCATTATCGATTGCCCAACCACACTGGGCGGCTTGGTCCGAAAGACTCAGGAAGAAGGTCTTCAGATTTTTGCCATCTAATTGTTTGTTGTAGATATTTATTCTTTTGATAATGTAGTTTTTATCTCTTTGAAAAGTGTCTCGCAATCATTGTAGAAATTGCGGAAGTTGATCGTTGCAATATATACGAGAGCATGGCTTTGTAAGAATGTTTTCTTGCCTTCTGATCCCAAAGAAAAGAATAATCGCGGTTTGATCCTTTGGTCTCTTTTTGCTTCCTTCGTCGTTGATTTCAATTGTTTTGAGGATTTCTCCTTGGTCTCCTGCGATGCGGTTAGCTTCTTCGGTTTTATTTTCTGCTTCTCCTTCTGCTTCTCCTTTTTTTCTGGTCGGGGAGGGGGAGCGTTGAAATTTTCTACTGGATCACTCAGTAAAACGTTGGCGTTACAGTGTTATCTTAGATTTACGGCTAAGAAAAATTGTCCGAACCACGACTCCCATGGGAATAAAAGTTCTGTTGTTGGTTTAGGCCAGAATGCTGGTACCCCTATAAGATCAGTTCAGTCCTCGCCGACCGAAACTGCTGGCTGCGCCATGTGGAATAACAACCGACAGACTCTCAGTTTGTAAAACTAATTGTAAAAAATGTGATTTGAAATAAAGAACGTTAGAATATCTGTATCTTTCACCAGATAACTTGAGAGTGATTTATGCATACACATCAGATCATTAACACGGTCGTCTAGTACCGATCTTGACATCAACAACACCAACCTCACTCATTCTAACAACTAACACTTTGACATTTACGATTAACACAACAACTCAATTGCACTTTCAAGGTCAAATGAAAATATGAAGTGAAAATGCCCAATGAAAATATAAACAATCATTATAATTGTGCGCAGAACTAATCCTCAGAATGAAAATCAGAGTAAAAAATTTAAAAATTTTCGAATGATTATCAATTTTGAAGCATTTTTTGGCAAACAGTTTAAGTATCTAATTTTATGAAATATAGCGCCTACAAATCAAGGAAATGAACTAGCAGTCATCAGTTTTTGGTGTAAAAATCTTGCAAAAACTTCAAAATTTCATGATCAAAGATTTCAAAAAAGATTCTCACCACGCTTTTGATCACATGGTCCAGAATTACCAGGTGCTTCTGTTCAAATTCTGCTCTTGAACGTTTCTAGTGTTTGATATTTATGCCATCGGGTGTTCAGTAAAGGAACATGTCATAAACATCTGAGAATAAAATATTTTAAAACGATGGGGCATAAAGTCAGGTGGCACAAATTATACACTCGCTAAACAAAGAATACGGTCTAAAACCACTTTTTCCAGTTTCTACAGGCGGTGGGGAATCTATTAAGCAATGTTGGAAAAAGTTAAAACTTTCGCAGGTTTTTTTTTGCAGCCACCTGACTTTTTGTCCCAGATTTCTTACAATCACATTTTTCGAAAGATCTACATCTGTAGAATTTATGTCTACATTCTACATGTCATGTCCTTCTCAAAAACTGGAAAAAACAATCTGATGAAAAAAACGATCCAACAACAAATTTTAATATTATTTATTAAAATGGCTATTTTTAACAAAAAAAAACACAAGACACGAAACAAGACGTGAAAAAACACTCAAAAATTTTTTAAAAAAATTCATCCAGATCTGAAAATTCATGTTACAGATCAGGACAGAAATGCAATCTCACAAAAAATGTATTTTAAAACTTGGAAAAGAGCAGCTTTTAATTTCGCACCAAATTTGAAGATA
Source organism: Symsagittifera roscoffensis (assembly GCF_963678635.1). Taxonomy (NCBI): domain Eukaryota; kingdom Metazoa; phylum Xenacoelomorpha; order Acoela; family Convolutidae; genus Symsagittifera; species Symsagittifera roscoffensis. The sequence continues at coordinate 9,919,941 of NC_087071.1, forward strand.
TTTTGACCGGGGATTATCGTAATGTTTCTGTATACTATACTGCCAGATATGCATAGACAACAGACAGTTGGATAGGATATACAAGGCCAGTGGACAAACTGCGTCAAACACAGGCAAATTATTTTTCAATACTAATCGCCGTTCTTTTTGTTCCGACTTTCGATACGAAAGTAACGGAATATTTGTGCTCGGGGTGGGTTTTTTTTTCTTCAGACAAATTTCGACTTTTTAACTATCAATTTTTGACGGTTTTTTTATATCATTGAAAAGGTATTGTTGTCTTGAGTTTAAATTTGAAAAGATATTTCACCTGTGATGATTTTTCATAAAGTTATGAGGGTTTAAAGATTGCCATTTAAGCCATTTTGACTACTTTGGGACAATTAACGCGCGATATACTTCGCGCTATTAACGTGTAAGCGGAGATTTAATCCTTCTTATAAATCGTCACAAATTGGTTGAACGAAGCTCATTTGCCATAATTGATTTGTTACAAGGAACGAAATCTATCCTTTTGTACTTTAAATGGCGTGTGGGGAGATGATTTTCATAAAAACTTCAAATTTTAGAAGAAAAAAATTTCATTTTATTTTATTTCACTTAATTTTTTTAATGTTATTACTGCTGCTCCATAAACCTTAAAAGGCAGTCGGAACATTCAGGGCTTCGCCCTGATACGAGCAGTCTTGTTTCAATTTGCTACCTACTTTTTAGTAAATTTCATAAATTTGTTTTTAAAATTAAATTTGTTTTGCAAAAAAAGCACTTATTGAAAACTTCCAAGAAACTGAAAATATATGAATCTTTTTCTGAAAAAAATGGCTTTTTGATTCAAAAAAGTTACAGCGCTCGAAGGAAACAAAACTTACCTGAAAAATTGAACACGTTTTTAAAAATTCAGCTTAACTAAAAACAAAAATATATGCAAGGAGCAACATCAGCTTCATGTGCTTATAATGGATTGGTTACAGAATGCACTGAGGAAGTCTGAAGTCCAGCGAATTTTGCAATTCGATTCTTTAAAAAATCGCGTTTGTTCCTGGAATCCTAAAAAGCTTTGATTAGCACTTGTCTCTAAAATCCTCATTATGGTTAGAATCCAGACTCTTGCTCGCTAGCCAAAAATCGTCTAACTTTGTTGCACTCATGTTTCGGCTTCAGATCTTTTCATATTTTTTCGTTTGAGGATTTCATTTCAACATTCGCAAAAATACAGTACCATCTTCGTAGAATCCAAAAAACAAACTTGGTAACTGCGTGACGTCGTAACGTTGCGTCATTAAACACTCTTCTTCAGATTTTCTGGGCTGCAAGAACACTAATTTAAATACCTTTTTGTAAAACCAAAACTGAAAACCCATTTATTAAGTGCCCTGGTAGGTTTGCTCAGCTTTGATAAATCAAACTGATTTAAAAACTACATATTTCAGGATATACAACATCCTCAAAACGTTCCGCTATAGTTTTTAAGCAACTATCATTACACTTAAATGGTTTTGTTAAATGGAGGCTTTAAAACTATCTCTTTTTAAATTAATTTTTTGGAGAAAATGAGGCACGTATGCCATGGCTGAACTTTGTCAGAAAAATTGCTGAGCTGATTATTGCACCATTTTTTGCAATTAATGAGCTAAGCGCTGGATTAAAAAAAGTAAAGTGAAGAAACCAAGTCTTTGATTTCAGAATATGATTTTTCTCGTTTTTTTCATCCATTAAAAAATGGTTATAATATAACGAAATAATTGAAAACAAAAAAAATTGGTTAAAGTCGTCCTGGTTGTGCGTAGTTGGTTCTGTGTATGCTGTCTGATACAAATGTAGTCTTCTTCGAGCGTCTCTTCAGCCTCATGTTTATGTTTGTCCATCTACTTATAATGCCTCAGTTTTGTTTTTGCGTTACTTGCTCAAGCCAGGTGTTTTTTTTTGGTTTTAGGTTTAAGGTTGCTTTTTTTTTCATTTTTGAGGCTTCTTTAGCTGAGGGGGCTAAGAAAATATGCATTTGCTCGAGCATTGTTTGTCTTGTGTTGTAATGAGTGATATATTTTGACTTGTATTGATTTTTTTAAGCTGCTCAGTCCACTTGCGGAGTTGAAGTCGTCCTTGTTATCGTAGCTGATTCTCTGTGTGCTCTTCAGCCTCAGGTGTGTATGTTTGCCCTTACCCGAGAAGGTGGCTTAGGTTTTTTTTTGCTTTTCTTGCTCAGCCCAAGTAGCTTTTTGTTCAATTTGGTTTTAAGGTTAAGGCAGCTCTTTTGCTGCGCTTTTGAGGCTTCATTTCAGCTGAGCGGTGTAGGCAATCAGTTTGCCTTGTCTTTTGTTGTTTGATTTTTAAATATACTCAAAATTTGTTATGCTGTTTATGTCACTGTCGCAGTTAAAGTCTTCGTCAGGGTGTATTTGCTGGTCTGTTTGAGTGCTTCATTACTTCAGCCGTAAATGTTTCAGTGCGAAAAAACTTGTTTCGAAATCATCGATTTTCAGATTTCAGTTTTTCGGATCTCTTTAGCTATTTTTCTTTTATTAAAAAGGTGATTAGTTTCGTTAATCAGAACAAACTCTGCATATACTTCACGTTAGTTTTTCTTCATTTCTCTATAGGGTGATGATATTTTACTTGTTTTCATAGAGGGTTGAGGTAGAATTCAAGAGGTTTTGTGTTTCTATTTAATGTTATAATTTGTGTTGGCTCAAAATCTGATAGATTTTGCTTAACATGAAATCAAACTTGTATTCTTGTTTTCAGAAAACCTGTTTCTTAGAGTATCAAAACTCACTTTAAGGCGATAAAAATCGTTTTTCTTAGCCTTTCACAATCAATTTTGTACAGATTATATAGATATTTTCTAATGATTATAAGGAGAATAAAAACAGATTATCCACATATTATCTCCAGATTATCCACAGATTATCTACTGATTAACTACAGACCATTAACTGATTACCTCTAGGTTATATTCAGTTTATTTTTACACAGATAATCTTCTTTTTATATACAGATTATTTAAAGTTTATACACTTGTTTTATACACTTTAAAGTTTTTCATTTTGTCACTAAATCCATTCACTTTTATTTGTATAGAATTTATTATCGTTCGCAAAAATGTTGTAGATAAATCGTTTTTATTTATAGGTTAACCTGTAGATTTTTCCTTATAAGATCAATTTTCATCCATTTTTGTCACTGTGGGAAACACTTAATATGTCAGTTCAACCAAGTAAAGAATTTTTTTTTAACTTGATTATTTTCTTTTGTCGGAAGTTTCAATAATGTTTCTAAGAAAAAAAATTTTGAGGAAAGTTTTCGATTTTGTTCAGTTTGAGAGTTCAACGAGTCTGTTCGGATCGAGTGTTGAACACTTTTTATTAACAGAAGCTTGATTATTTTTTTTCTGATTGATCGGCTAGCGACAGTAGAAACATCGCATTTAGAATATATTTGAACGCAAACTTCAAAAAAATTTCCTGCCGTACAAGATCTCACCTTTGTTGCTGCTATTATTTCTCGAAAGAAGTGAAAATTGGCTGAGCGTTTTTTTTTCATGCTCAGAGTTCAAAAATTGTTCTAAATGTTCAATTGTCGAGAAAATTTGGTTTTCATTATCGACTTCTCAGACAAAGTTTAAGTAATTATGTTGACTGCGAAAAAGTAATTATGTCTCTCGTTCTGCAGTTTTTGAGCTTTCATTTGCCCTTCACAACAAAAAGTTTAGACAAAATTCAAAAAAAAATTCAAAAATGATGTCTTTTGCTTTAATTGTTTGAGTTTTTCGAAAGATTTTACAACTTATAGAATTGGTGACAGTATATTCTCAGTGATGAAGAACTAATCTTCTTTTTTTTTGTTTTTTAGTAAATTTGTCTGAAACCAGGCTAAAACCTCGGTTGAAAAGATCTAAAAATATTCAAACTCTCCCGATATGCTGCTCTAGTTACTATTTTTGAAGAAGGTGACAGAGAGTTTGTGCGCGACAACCTCTGAAAATCTTCGTGGAAAAAATTATTTCAGAAAAATTTCATAATACAATTTCTGTATATGAGTATCAAATGAATTTTTTTCGTTCGCTTTTTGTATAGGGTTATCAAACATGCTATTTGGCGTATAAATTCAACCGGTAAAAAACCAAAGCCCATAGATGCATAAAAGGTCAAGTAATCGTTCCATCGCCTGAAATGTTCGACTGAAATCTTCGACTGAAATGAATTTTTTCAACCTAAGTGATCCTAACTTTATTGCTCTTGGCTTGCGCAACGACCGGGCCCTCACTGGTGTTTCATTGATCATAATCAATTATATTGTTATTTTACAGTCAGTATTCATAAAATTACAAAAGTAATCCTTTAAAATCCTTTAAAATAGATTAAAAACCCTAATATTTTTTATTTTAATAAAAACATTATAATTAATTATAATCGATTCTAATTCATCAAAATAGATTATAAGCATAATATTTTTATTCACTATAATACAATATAATCGATTGTAATCGATTATAATGGATTATTTCAGAGGTTATTTTGTGAATTTTGCAAATTTTGGAAATTATCTCACTTCCTGTTTAGTGCAGTGGGTACGGATTACGTTTCATAAGATTAAATTTTACACATAAGATTCTATACATTTATTTTGCTCTACAATTCAGTTTGGCAGCTTAATATTTTATTTAACTGTTGTTTTTTTACCATCTCCATGGTTAAAAAAATCACCATTCGCGGACTATCCCCCACCCTGCCTAATTACTTTTTTGTCTACAGATTATTTTTTGGTTTTATTGTAATAACAACTGACTATATGCAGAAAAAACTGAATATTTTGGCACTAAAAACCATTCAATTATGGCGTAATTTTTTAAACCTGTTTTGAAGCAAGTATCGTTTGCAAAACGGTTGTAGATAGCTCGATTCTATACTTAGGTCAATCTGTAGATAAGGTTGTAAATAATTGAGTTTATCCATTTTGTCACTGCGGGATGAATTATTTGAGGGAGTTTCAGGCGTCCACAACAGACATCGAACTAACAAAAATTGTTCGCACAATTTTGTCGTGCTTTTGACAAAAAAAACTTTGTTGGAAAAAAGTCCAGATATATAATTAATTCTATAAAAAAAATTAATATTGATAGATTTGAATGTTATTATTTTTTCTTATACATAAAGAAAACAGTTAAGTTATTCGAGTTTTGCACGAATTTTACAGAGTTCGAGAATTTGCTACTACAGATTTCCACGAACGCTGTTCTGACTCTTTTTCTGTTTTCTCACTTTCCGACTGATTTGGTTTTGCATTCTTCTGTGTAGATTTTTTGACTTTTTTCTTCTGTTCCTTTTTTTCGGTTTGCTTTTTTGCGTAACTTTTAGATTTTGTTTTTGATGTATTTTCAGCTTTTTTCGTGTTTGATTTTTTGTTTTCAGCCTCGGTTTTGTTTTTCTGATGGTTTGGGGTTGTTTTTGCCCTCGACTTATTATGCATTTTGTGGTGTAAATGTTTTTCGTGGTAAGCTTTTTTTTCCAATTTTGATAATTGTCTTAACAGCTCTCTGGCTTTTGTTTCTTCGCCAGCTTCCTGGAGTTTTTTCACCTTTTCCAGGATTTTTTCCTTAGTTTTTTCAAATTTCATCTCTCTATTTTGTCTGGCTTCGTTTGCGCTTTCCAATGATTCATTTCTCGTCTTTTCTTTCTTCTCTTCATCATTTGTTTGGTTTTCTTGCTGTTTCCTGATTTTTTCCGCTATTTCCATCTCTCTTTTGTTTTTCGCCGAGTTGATCTTCTCAGTGTATAACTGTCGGTTCCATACTTTTTCCAGCTTTTTTGCTTCTTCATCTATTCCGTATTTGCTATTTATTACGTAATCGTTGCCCATGTAATCCAGACTCGTTTCTGGTGCACTGGATCTGATCAGATTTTTCTTTTTCTTGGCTTGAAGTTTCTTTTTCTGCTCATTTTCTTTCTTCTTCGCTTCCTCGATGTTTTTCCCTAGCGCTTCTTTAGTCTTCTGACCTGCTTCTTTTTTCTTTCTTTGTTCTTCTTCTTTCTGCGCTTCACCAGGCTTCTTTCCGAACTCTTTTTCTTTTTCGGCTCTTAATTCGGCTGCTCTCGAACTCTCCCCAATTTCTCTATCTTCCCAATTATCATACTGTTTCAAATCAAGATCCGTGTTTCCTTGATAAGCTATAACATCTTCTGCCGATTTACTTTGCTTCTCATCTGAGAGTTCGGCTTGTTCTCGCGAGTTTTCTTGTTTTCCTAATTCTCCGCCTGGCTGAGATTTGGCTTTGTCTGCCGAAACAGATCCACGTTCCTTTTTGTCTTTTGTTCGGTTATTACATATCCACATTTGATCCTTACAGATAACGTTATGTTTAAACCAATCAAAAGAGAGCGGGTTGTTTTGGTTAACATAGTGAACATAAATCTGATTCTGTGTTTCATTCTTGTCGTCTAAAATTAAGACCGCAAACTCTGACCAGCGATATGCTGTCCCATGCCATTGAATAATCCGCTGCCCGTGTCCGAATCCAATTTCAAGAATTACATTCACGCATAGTTCACGAACGTGAAACAGCTGAAACACGAAAACTATTTAAAAATTTCAGATCTGGTTTCGACCACTGAAAGTTGAGAAAAACTCGACTTTATTCGGCTTTTGTAAACTTCGATTCGATTACTGAAGATATAAAGAAACTTTTTCTTAAGGTGTTTTAGTTTTTTATTATTACTTTTTTACCTTTTCTTACGAAGTCAGGTACCAAAACAACCAGGTATATATCTGGCCGAAAGAGTCGAAGAGAGGGCTTGAAACAGAAATACTATGTACATACCTTGAGATAAGTTAGTTGTTTGTTTTCAGATGTATAGTCTGTGAGCTTGTCCATATAGAATCGCGGAGTGGCCGTCCATCCATTTTGGAAGCCAAATTTTATGTATTTCTGCACTTGGCTAGTGCAGCAGTCGTCTAATCACATACTTGAACTCAATCCCCATACAAAAAAAAGAACCCACACGCAATAGTTTTAATCCATTTTTTTACAATGTGTGATAACCCGACCAAACGACACATCTTTGGACCATGTATTGTAAATAATTTGAGGCACACGTTAACTTTACCAAAAAGTTTGCAAAAATAGCAAAGCTATATTTTTTAGGGTAAAAAATATTTTTTTTAGGGTAAAGATATTTTTTATTGGGTAATCAAATTTCATAGCAAATGTATATTATGTCGTGAAAAATCAGCGACCTATTTGAAATCTAGTGATGGGATACAAGACGTCCCTAATGCCGTAAATCAATTTGATTCGCAATTACCGCAATGGGATATTCATGGTTATTAATTAAAACTTTTGAAGTTTATTGTTCGTTCTTTTGTTTGTTATTGTGTATAAAATGATTAAGCAAACAAAACTTGTTCAAAGACCAGTAAAAATGGTGTTATTTCAATGTACCCAATATTACCGCATCCAATACAAAACGCATCAAATTCAAGGTATTTATCAGAAAAAAAAATCGAAAAAACTCATATTTTATTTTTTTGGAAAAAGGTTACATAACGTTCATAAAAAATGAAGAATGAAACAAGAAATTCAAAACGAAACTAAGGATGGCATTCAAGTTGAAAGCCATGGCTATAGAGTGAAAGTTTGTCTATAACATACAAAACATAATTAAATAAGTTATTAGAACGGTTTGAGGGAGAAGTCTATCATACGAACTGTTCAGCTCATCACGGAGAAGCGCTATTGTGCTCCTGGTTAAAATAGACATGCTATTGGCCATTTAAAAAAATATATTTTTGATGGCTTTTTGGGTTGAGTCGTAGTGACTCAGGATCAAGCAACGAGCACGGATCCCGGTGGGCCTCGAACATCCGACCTTTCGATTGAGAGCCGGAGAGGTAACCACTTCACTACCGCTCCCATTGACCTTTACAAAAAACAGCTGACTAACCCTGGTTGTCCAATCGAAAAAGGTCAAACATGTTGATGCTCTTCCAATGCATCCTTATTAGGGTTTCGAATTCAGCGATCCAAGCCTGTTTCTTAACAGAGGTATTGGCAATATGATCCACACTTTCGGCTTTTGTTGTGTTTGCACCGTTTGAATAAAATCCGTTTAGACAGTAATAGTCGCTAAAACAAAAAATGCTTCCAATAAACAGCATGACAAAATCGTCAAACCTATTAAGAATTCACTTTCATATTTAAAAAAATACAGAATAGTTCTCTTTTATTAGGAATTACAATTAATGTAAGAAATCTATGGTAGATTCAATGGTATCTACAAGGCTATGGTAGAATCAATGGTTTTGCAAAAACTGCATGTGCAAAATTTTTCGTGCTTATTTGTGATCACTTTTCAAAAAAAAAACAACAGGGTAAAAATTTTTGCATAAAACTTTTCATTAAGGGGGTAAATGGGTCCAACTTTTCTTTCGATTGGTCCCTAGATATTACGGAATAAATGGAGTCAATGGAGCGTAGTTAGGAGCCCCATATTTAGAAAAAAAATCGGCTCAGTCATCCCCTCACACGGCAAGTCAGGGACCAAAAATTAGGTCTAATCAGCCCCTTTTATTCAAAAATGGTTTTGCCGAGGGTCTCCAAACTTCAAAGAAAGTGACAAAACAATTGTGTTCGAGCTGGTTTTTTTCTCCAGGTCAGATTCGACTTTAGACCACCTTTTTCTGAACGGAATTTCTTATGTCATCTGAAAACCGGCGGTCACTTAAACAATGTCTCCAAATACTTGCATCTGAGGCCAATTTTGAAAAAAAAAGATATGTGAGCATAGAAATTGGCTAGAGATTTTTTGACGCGAGGTTTTTGGTGATTTAAATGCGTAACCAAAATTAATCTTTTCAAATCATTGTTCCGAATTGTTCCAAATTGAAATTCGGATCCTACAAGGACTTGATGCCAGGAGTCTCGTTGAATAGGCCATTTTGTATATGTGTTTCAGTATTTTGTACCTCAAAATATTGAGACAGAAAATTGAGACGCTATCTGTAAGTAAAAAAATGTTCACCTATATTTCTTGCAATCCTTTCCAATTGGGAGATAGCTGCTAGGCATCGAGAAGATTAGCGAATCCCAGTGTGGCATTGGTGTTTGATCTACTGCGGGTTGCGTTCCAGTGCATTGAACCCATGTCACTAGAACATTTAAAATTGACACTGAAAAATTTTTTTTTTTTTTTGTAAAACACCAAAAACACTTTGAAACAAGTTTTGTTTCTGCGTTCAGGCGTTCATTTAAACTACGCGTAAGCAACTAATCAATGCGTTTAAAATTGAACTGTAACAACTCAGAAAGTCTTTTCATTAGAATACGCCTACCTACTAAAATTTTCCCTTTGCAGATTTTTGAATTTTTTCCCCAAATATTTGTCAATGTTTTCACTTTGAATTTTTTGTATGTTTCAACCCACATAACTTTATGAAAAATGATCACAGGTAAAATATATTTTCAAATTTAAGCTCAAGACAACAGTAGCTTTTGAATGATATAAAAAAAAATTCTGTCAAAAATGGCTAGTTAAAAAGTCGAAATTTGTCTGAAGAAAAAAAATCCACCCGAGCACAAATATTCGGTTACAAAAGTCGGACCAATATTTTGGAATTAGTAACAAGGTTTCTAGACGCTAACTTCATCACTTTGTATGTGTGCTTATTACCATGCAATAGTTGCTTTTATTGGGTTTACTTAAAACGAATAGAAACTTAGCACAAATTTTCAAATATTTTTAAGAAAGCTTTTGACTTGTTGAGGAACTTTTTTTGACTTGTTCGTTTTTTTACCCAATTTAAAATCTACAGAGTAGAGACCGTTCAGATTTTGCATTTCGAATAAGCAAAACGTGAAGCAGCGAGTTTCCGAGCAATGTTTTTTTTAACGTGAGCATGCTAATAGACACACATGCTAATAGGCAGGTGTCGTTAATTGAGGCTAGCATCTGAGCCCTGTTCAAACAAAACGGGAGGTTAAACACACTCTTTGTCTTTTTTCAATAGCGGGTGGAAGGGGATAAAATGAAAACAATATAAATAGAAAACTTTTGTTTGTTTGATTAGTTCGTCAACAACTAACTAAATTAACAAAAAAAAATTGTAAGTCCTTTTGGGTTTTTGAAAAGCAGTCGGAACATTCAGGTGTTCGCCTTGATATAAAAACAGCCTTGTTTTATCTATGTAGGCTTGTCGAAATTCATCGAACAAAGGTAGCTTTTACATATTTTTAAACATTTCTCTCATTTTCTTAAATTAAAAAGGCAATATTTCTCACAAAAACCTGCGCTGTAAAACTAGGATTACTAGAAAAAATACTGACGGAAACAGCTGTAAATTTTAGTTTTTTTTACCATGGCTATAAGTAATAAATTTGAGGTTAACGACGACAAAATTATTAACCTCCTTTTTTCACAGTGAAATTTGTGATTAGGAAGCGCACTATAAAGATTGATAAATAACTGATTATCTTGTTCTCTTGTCAATTGCCTTGTTAAATAGTTTTTTGTCGTCACTTTTAAAAGAAAAATAACTTATGGCGAACATAACAAGCTATAAGGCTTGATTAACGATATTATCGCAATCAACCATTGTCCCAATCGGTGCTATTCGAATTTTTGTTGTCTTTTCATAAATTGGGTTCAAATTTATTTCTGGCCTACGAAATTTGTTGCTGGAAAAACTGATAACCGCTTATGACAAAAACAAACAAAACTCTCTCATGTTTTGAAAAACCAAAAAAACTCTTTTTTTTTCAAAATTTTAATTTGATTTCGGCTCGAAGCGAAAAGCACTGAAAGAAAAAAAAATATAGGGTCATCAGTTTTAATTTTGTGCTCACCAAATTGACAAAAGCAGAGAAACAGGATTCGGAAGATCATTTTCCATTAACTTTGCATAATACACTGATTGTGAAATCGAGCAACCAAGAACTTGAAATTCACCAAATGTGAACAAAAACAGAAACTCTAACAATTGATTGTGTGCTTGAGTTGCTTATAAAAACTGAAATTTCCAAATTAAATGGCTATGTTAGCGGTGTTTCATTTCTTTGTTGAACCTTAAATAGTCGAACGTGAAATCTGAGTTGAAAATAGAGATGACATTTCATCAATAAAGAATAGTGTCATATTTTAGCCTTGACCTACACTAATGAATAAATCCCGAACTAAAATCTTCAGTTTAAATAACCAAACATTTTGAAGCTCTGTCTTGCTTGTTGCGCAATTAATTTTTCAAAAAATTGAAGAAAAAAAAATGAAGTTTCCGATTGTTATTGAGTATTAGTCATAATTGCATCAAAAATTGTCTCAAGACCAGAAAACTAAATTTGAAACTAACTTTGAAACTAATGTTGTTTTTTCTATTACATTTTTGTAGTAACCAAAAAACATCAACTTTGAGTGATTGCAGTAAAAATCAATATTTTAAAAATTTTGAATTGTCTGGTTGTTCCAATTTAAAGATTAATTTTAAAAATTTTAGCTCGCTTTTTTTTCCAACCATATATTCAAAAATGAAGTAAGAGCACGTAGAATATCGTTTCAACAAACAGAAGTGGAGCAATGAAATTAAGAGCACATCAATTATGCTGATAAATTTTGCAGGTAGTGTTTGTCAACGAATTTTGAGAAGACATTCTTAGTGTTTTGTGCAACGATTGGGCTGTTTATGCTGCCATGGTTGGCCTCAATAGACCGAAACTTCTAATCATGCAATTCAATAAAGTATGAAAAATTACTAAAATGGTTGAATTGAATTTTAAAACAAACGTTTTCTTGTTTTGGCAAAAATGTCGGTGTAGCGTTCTAAATAAGGAAGAAAAATTTTTTGTCAAAAAAATGTTTATCATATAATTTCTATATATGGAAACTGTAAGACTAGCTTTGTTTATGGTGACAACAAGTAATTTTGAAAGTGCCTCAAATTTTTTCAACTGCAAATTGAATTTTGTACACAAACAACGTAGTGATGATAGTCTCTCCCTAATAGCATTTTTGAATCAATTAGGTAAAAATGTTTTTAAAAAACATTTTTGGTTTTTGTCGTCTCTAAAACATTTTTAGCATTTGTGGTCTCTAAAAAGGGTCTCTAACCAAACGCATCACAAATCGATGATATCAAAAAACTGAAATCGTTCGATCCAAAAACAGAAGTCTAGTGAGTATTAGGAATTATAGAATTTCGCAGCCTAATTTCTCTCAACTTCCAGGTAGACACAAAATGTCTCTATGAATTGGCAAACCGTGATTGCAAATTTCAATGGTTACCACACTACGCAGAAATTTTTTAAAGTCAAATCACCTAAATGCTCACGATAATATAATTTCTGTAACAAAACATAGACACTACGCTTCATAATTACGCCAACTTCTCAAATGTAGGAACAGGTTGTAACTTTTTTCAAGATTTCTCGAAAAGAAGAGTTATTCGCTAATATAAAATCCTCTCAAGAAATATTGAAATTTAGTTCAAAAAAACTCTCAGTTTAAATTGATCGCAACATTTTGCAAGTAAAATATAATCAATTGGTGTCGATGTTTTCAATCTGTTTTCTCTTCTTCTTTGTAGACCCTAGTGCGAACATGATTGTGGGCATACTAAAAACCATGATTACATTCTCGACAAAAATTTACAGTTAATCAGAATCTAACGGAAGAAAACTATAATTTACGAAGAGCTACTTACCCAAAGAAAACGCCTCAATATAATTTTAAAGTGTTTAACAAATAAAACAATTCATTGAAAGCATTTCATAGAATGAACAAGGCGCGCAAGAATTTCATGTGCAAAATATGATATAAAATGTTTTCGTAGATTCCGCATACAAAATGCCCATAATTCATTGGCACAATTGTTTTGTCGCGGATTCCTCAACAAACAAATATAGCTAGTTGTTCTGAATTCCTCAGCTGTAGGCATATTCCGCAAATTGCAAGTGGATTCCGCAAGTTCGGAAGTAAGCGGATTCTGCTTGCAATTTGCGGATTCCGCTTACAGTTGCGGGTTCCCTAGCAGCTCAGTTCACTAAAATTATGTTTTATTATTTGCTTGTGGGTTCCACATACTGTTCGGATTCTGCATTTTTGCTTTTTTTGGAGCAATTTCGACTAGTATAGTGTTTTAGTTGTAAATTTGCGAGTACTTCACTGACTGAAGTAAGGCTCAATACACCGATGCCAGATTCTGAATTTCTGTTTTTTTTAGATTTTGTCCACGCCGTTATTTCTGTTTTTCTAGATTTTGTCCAGTTTAAAATAAAATTGCTTTGTTGCTTTGTTGACACTGTTTAACACCTTTCCTGCCTGCCTTACCCTCTATTTAATGTAACATTCGCCCAAATACTACACAGCGACGGAGCGTAGAAAAAGTACCTATTAACGACTGGCAGGCGTCAGTTACCTTAATCCTACTCGTTTTTCACCGTCTCGACCTTGCCAGTTGATTTTCTGGTCTGTTTAGGGCTAAGTAAAAAGTTACTATTTTTAGGCCATCAGTCAAACGACTTTTGATCAGCTTTCGTTTACATGCGAACACAACCACATAGCTGGAGTCTCGGATCCTCAGACTACGTGATTGCTATTAAAAACACTGCTCGAACAACCATTTTTAATATGTTTTTGTGTGACAGTTCTATATTAAATCCATTGGAGATGGATTGACCCTTTCCACTTTCTAGCTACTCATATTCTAAAATATCAAATTATACCGGTGTTAATTCAGACTTCTACGACATCCAAGTAGATACAAGGTCAGCTTTATATAGTCCCTTCACATAAAACAGACTCTGGGGGACCAAGCCTCCGCTCCCGTAATCTTCCTGAGATAACGTTCTTATCTCTTCCAATTTGTGGCACGGGAGGGTTCCGTGGAATATTCCTTCCCCACTGAAGCTTCCTTCTCCACTAATATCCACTGCTAAGAGTCTTATCGTGTGTTGTTGCCACGATAAGAGGCTTCGTATTTTTCGTCTCCTGTGCGACCGTTTTCCACAATATTTGTCGTTGTTCTGTTTCTTCGTCGTTCTGCGTCAAAATGGCCGTCTTTTTCTATTTCTCAGAAAAATTCACTCTTTAATCGAAATTTTAAAAATAAAAATTCTAGAATATTTCTACCCTCCTTCGCAATACTTTTTCGTTCCTAAGGCCTTTATTCGTTTTTTTTTCGTGTCGCCGGAAGGTTGCGCTGTGCCATCTGGCAGAATGGCACATACTCCCCGGACAAGTCCCCATCAATGTCCCTATTGATCGCATAACACCGGGTTATTGTCATGTAGTGTTCCAGTTCTCTGTAATCAATCTTACAAATCGCATAAGAAAATGAAATTTATCTACTCCACCTCAACTCACTACGTGTTCACAAATGGCATCGTACTACATCTCACTGCCTTTCAACATTTTCACAAAATTTGCACCATGAGGAGTGTCCTAGATAAAATTTCTTTTCTGACTACTTCCGTCGTCTTGCCATAAAACTTCTTTTCGCTCTTTGTGATTAAAAAGTTGGGACGTGGCACGGCCACGCACCCATTAAAATTAACTTAAGATCACTCACCAAGTATAATCAGTTATTTATGCGGTCCCTTCAATATTAAAACTAAGAAACTCTGTGGCTAGGAAAGTTATTGAGTCACTCACCCTTCTCGAGCGTGTTTACCCAAACTTACCATGTCGTGAAATTGTGTCTTACACAGGTTAAAAACTTCAGTCTTGTTTAAATAGGTAAATATACTCACCTATGTTCTATATATATACATAAGTAGTGTAACAAAAATTTTCTTTCAACAATTTTAACAATTGCAACAACTTTCAAAGTTTTGGTTTGACCAAACTGAATCAAGACAAAAAGTTTAACAAGTTCAATAATCAAAACTTGGTTGATTGGTTCAAGTTTTAACACACAAAGACAATCAAGTTTTCTCTCCTTCTCTTTTCTTCTTTGCTCACGTCTTCACTTGTTCCCTTCGTTCATTATCTTCATTCCATTGCTTTCTTCATTCTCCGTAAGCTCTTTCAGATATTCCTGCATGGCTCGCTTCTCGCTCCAAGCCATCAGGTGCCCCCTCGCGGAGTCTCTCGCTTTCAACATATCCACATAACCCCCTGCTGGATCTCCCATGTGGACCGATTCCGGCACAGTGACTCGACTGTACTCGACCACGTCGAGTTGTCCTTCCAGTTTCAACCTTGCCATGTTGGTCCGTGAGGGCCTGTAATCTTCAAGTCCTCCAGATCCACATTGACTGATGATCTCCATCTCTAATTTAGTGTCTGCCAGGGTTCGTGCTGTTTTCTTTGATCTCACGGCTGTCGTGGTCAGACCTGCCAAGAGCATAGGGGATATCAGATTCTCTTTTTCTCCCCCTGTCAGTGTTGCACCATCTCCTTGCCCGCTCTCGCCTGAACGACCTGCGCTCGTTAAAGAGGCCACCACTGCGCTGGCTTTCGACTTCACCACATTCGGGTTCACGGCTCGACTTCCTGTCTTCCCTTTTATTCGCTTCAGCCCCTTTCTGGCTCGTCTAACGGGTAATTTCTTTGTGACCTGCTGATCATCGGCACTGTCTTCTGTAACTGACTCGGTCAGAACATCCGACTCCATGGAGTTCACTATTTTCTGCAGGACCTCACGCATGATGGGTTGGTTCAATCCCACCTTCATTATGGACTGCGTCCCATATCGTCGTATCACGTCCCATGACCTTTCCATGAAGTTCACTCGGCTCCAGGTTGCCCCTGTCTTGCCTTCTAATTCACTTTGATATCTCTCCCATTCCTTTTCCGGTAGCGTACTCAGGAAGGATACCCTCATTGATTCTTCGATTTTTCTCCTCCTCCGTGATTCATGAAGCAGTCTCTGTGGATCATTGCTTCGGCTTATTGGGTCCATCGGAGATAGATCGGCCGACGCCTCCTTTGTAGGGGACATGAAAGACGATGGCGTCATTACCAATAGACTCCCATCGACTTCTCCATCGTCGTCTTCACTGAACCGGTATTCTAGCAAGTCTCTCTCCAACGCTCCTAGATCCGTCTCACCCGGTTTTCCCGTCTTTCCCTCGATGTCGTTATCGTTATCGTCCTGATCCATCAATTCATCGTCATCTGCATCAGGTTTCGGCTTGGGTCCTGAGGGGCCTTGTCGTGTGTCTGTGCCCGAATCCGGCCGAGCCGGTACGGTCATGCCTCCTGCGTGATAAAACAATTCATCGTTCACCAGGAATTCTACGGACTCCTCGCCATGTGGTGCCAGGTCCTCTATCGTTATGTATGAGCCTCCTCTGCTCTCCTTTGACACTTCCAGCATCGCTACTTTCGCCTCTCCTGACCACTTCAATCTTGATAAATCATCCGTGGAGTATACACTTCGTTCCACATTTCAGCCGAGACCTCTGGTCTCCTGGAAGGTAGTGCCTTGATCTTTTTCCTACTCCAAGCATCAGGAAATGAGAAGTCAAACGTGTGCGCGGCTGCAACATTCCAGCTGTTGAAGTGCGGCTCCATCCCTTCACTTCACTTCAGCATTCTCTTCTCTGCATCACGAGCTGATCCGATGCGAGGGGCAATGACGAGAGATGTGACTCCCAACAACATCCTCCTTGTCGGTGGATATTGGGGCATTGGTCCGGCAGCGGCCTGGACCCAGAAAGCCACGCTTGCTGGTTCTCTTTCGCGTGTGCATAGGCCTCTGGCAAGAGTGGGACTCTCATTGCCGCTCCTGTATCCTTCACTACCGGTCTCAAATTCCAAAGCTTCGGGTTAAACTGGATGTGGGAAAGGTCCTCACGGCCCATTCGGCACTTGAAGTGGTTGTTAAAATCCATCAACACCCAACCGGGCTCCGCTATTCTTCCGAACAGCCTATCGTCGCTGGCCAGCACTCTCAGCTCCCTCTGCTCTACCCAATTCAGCACGGAACAGTCCACGACTGAGACCAGGTTGACATGCAACACAGAATTCCTTGACTTGCACGTCCGGGAACGCGAAAGACATCACCGGTCCATACACCACCGTGACGAATTCCCGCAGTCCGTGAATCAGAGCCAACGGATCGATCCGCATCATGACAGCCAAATCTGTCAGCAAGGGCATGCCACAATACTGCTTACACTCACCCGCATCCTTCGCCACCTTATCTTCTCCCGTGACGCTTCTGTTCTGTTGCAAGAGGTATTGGAGCAGGAGAGTCCTCCAGTCTTTCATCTTCCTGAGTGAGGTGGTTTCCAACTGCGCATTGAACTCACGACTTGGTCCCTGGAGTTGTTCAGGGTAACGCAACAGCACAAGCAAATCCCCCAGTCGACCGTAGATCATGGCAATCAGAGTCAGGAGTCCATCCAATCTCAAATCTGCCAACGCTTGGGTGAAGAGATTCGCCGGTCCCTTCACGAAATTTTCATGACCAAATGTCACGTATAGGGCTAATATCAGGCCAATCGACAACTTCCTGATGTCTTTGACGAAACTCGCGATCAGGTTCCGAGATGCCCTCGGATAGCACGTCGACAGGAAGGATGGCGTCCATCCCACTCCCATTCCACCCAAGATCATACTGTTTACGTCCTGCATCAATTTCAATATCATGCCCCCAGCTAACTCCTGGGCATCAAACAAGTTCTTCAGATACACGTGTATCTCCTTTATCAGTGCCGGCGCATGCTCGAACGCGTCCTCACCCAATGTGCACAGCCTTGGTGACAAGTACAACCATACGTTGTTGTGCGGCTTCGTGCGCAAAGCCATTGCTATGAGATCTTCTTCCGCTGATGTCATGTTCTTCCTGACTGTCCTGCCCTGCTCATTCTCGGCATGATCCATCTGTCTGAACCAGAGATCATCAGCCACCTGTTGTACTAACAGAGATCGTCATCTACTCCTGGTCTTAACTTCAACAATCTGGCGAAGTTGGACAGCTCCAACCCCAGAACCTCATCCAGCACCAACCGAGTTGTGCTACAATCTTTGAGTCCCTGTGTGGCATTGGAAATGTCAGCCCAAACGGCGTGAAGCTCAGATCGGGACGGATAAAAATTGTCTGGGTCTACCACTCTGTTCGGGGCAGGAATTATCACCTTGAACCGTCCCTCTGCTATCGTTTTGACCATCGTGTACACAAACTGAAGGGGTTCTGGCAATGCAGCGTATCCTGGTGACAACACAAAGACCACCTTCACTACATTTTGGGTGAAACGTTGTTTTGCTGCTGTTTCTACCTCAGCCATCGCCGAGAGCAATGTCATTATCGCCTCCCCTATGACCTCGTTGCTCGGGATCGACCCATCCGTCAGACGTGTCAACAAGCCCCTGCTTTGCAGATGATCATTTGAGCCTGCAACCACTATCACCTGCGGCTCCATGCTGACCACTCTTCGTACACTTATCATCATGCCTATTGCCTGTCCCCAGTCCAATTTAGGCGCCGTCAAGAAAATCACGTCGGGCCAAAAGAGAGAACGGGCGTATAGAGATAATCGGAACTGGCCACAATCAGATACTTTGCAGCTTTCATCTCTAAGGTATCATAAGCTGCAAACAGGCCGTCGCCTATTAGGGCCTTCAGTTTCCCATATCTCTTGTCATCTCCATCCACCGTGGTCGTTCGGGGGTAGTCCCTCGAATACTCGCCAGGCGTCTGACCGGGTGGTTTAGCAAACTGCCTGTACATCTTGTGATGCTTGTTATTGGGCTTGTTCTCTGCCTGAAACTTGCCCTTGCGAGCAGGTGGCGTCAGTTCCCGGGCTCTCTGTCGGACGTCCGTAAGAGACCGGGTATTCAAAGGTCCAAAGGTATTGTCCTGAGGCAACCCATTCAAGTCTGCGTGCCGGAGCGTAGTCGTAGAGCTGAACTGCTCCTGCTCTGCTAGCAGCAAATCCACGCCCGGTATCCGATATAGTCGCGACACTGTGGGACTTTCTCAGCCAATCATTTTCATTGCGTCCTCCCGACACGTCAGGGTATTCATGTTCAACTTTGTGGACATGTCCGTCTTGTACTGTCCCCAATGACTAGGGTCTGATCGGTTCCAGAGCAGCACACTGCCTGGTTCAACTCCCTCCGCTGGCACGGCGCTCGTAGACGGTCCTGCTGCTGAAGCAAGGTTTGCCGTGGCGGGCGGATCGTTCCTCCTAGACACGGTCTGGGAGTTATTCCTGTTCTGATCCACTGATCTCCCGAGTCGGCTTTCAAGCGGTTGTGTTCTGGGAGGAGGAGCAGTCCCTAGCCTCTCTCTTACGTTTGAGCTCGGAGCGATGGGTGTAGCTGCAGCCGTCTCCATCGCCAAGGGCCCTAGGCGGTTGACGAGGGATTCGGGCACGCTTGCCCTTATTCTACTTCCTCCGGTCGAGCTGGTCCGAGCCAGAGAACTGGTCGCCCTCGACTCCTGCTCCCCTTCCCTCAACTGCGTCTGAAATACATCATTGACCCAGTGTCTCCCTCGTTGGGTGTTGAAATGTATTCCATCTCTGGTAAGTGCGATGTTATCAATCATGCGCAGCATGTTCTCGAGATCCAGAAGTCGCAGCTCGCAAGGGTTGTTTCTCACCAGATTACGGATCATTTCATTCCACCGTGTCACGTTGCCATTCATGAATTCTGCCACTGTGGTGCCCACCAGCGGGTTTTGTGGTATCGTGCACAGCACCACAAGCCTGGGGCTGTACTTCTCCTTTAGTTCATTCAGGAGGCATACCAACATAGGCTCCCACTTGCTCTCCGGAGTCACTGGGGCTCTCGAGACGTCGTTGGTTCCCAGCATTATTACCAGTGTATCCAGGTGATCTTCGCTCTGGAATTCCATCATCTTGATGACCTGAGCCACTGAGGCTCCTCCAAAGGACAGAGTGGTAGTCTGACCATAGACGAAGATCTCATTCAGATCCCTCACCAAACTGTCTCCGATGATCAAGTGGCGACTCCCTGGGGGAATTACCTGGTCGCTCGTAGCGGGGTTCCAGCTCATGTCATTCAGACAGGCTCGAGGATGCTCCGCAGCCACTTGCGTGAACTGGTGACGTGCCATCAGATTCTTCCTAATGTCTACCACGCGGGACTTTTGAAAGGTTCCACCATGCGCAGTCCCCGAGGACACTACCGTGCGGGGTGCTCGCTCCGAGCTATTGGATGAATGATCACGACGTTGGGAAGGAACGATCCTACCCAGTGTCCGCCCAGTGGTTCTGTTGATCTCATCCATTGTTGCTCTGGCCACTTGATTGAATGATTCTTGGAACTGAGGAGCGAGATAGGTGTCAGAAGGGTCCGGTATCGTGTTCCTCTGACTGGAAGCAGACTGTTGTGTCTGCTGAGGAGCCTCGGGCCCTCTCGATGCACACAGCTCCTGTACTCTTGTCTTGGGGCGTGTGTCGCTGGATCCCTCTGAGGATTTCATTGTCGCCAGAACTTCCTGTGACACTTGGCTCACCTTTGCCATATACAGCTCCTTCAGGTGCTTTATTTCATCCTCCTTGTAGGCCACCTGCAGATCTTCATATTTCTTCTTCCATTCGTCTCTTTCTCGAGCTATCGCCCTATACTCCTGGAGTTTGGCACACAGCTCGCTCTGATCTCTCTCCTTCTTCTCTAGCGTCTCGATCGTCTCCGACGTCTGGATCTCTATTTCACTCACCCTCAGTCTCTTCGGAGGAGGAGCAGCTGTTGGAGAGTCGACTGAATGTGACGGGCCTGGCCCATCACGTTGTCTCTTCGCTCCGATGAGTGGCTGCGCAGGTTGGACGGGTAAGGGCATCTCACCTAGCCGGTGGTCCCTCTGCTCACCTAGTCCTGGCTCACGAGCCAGGTCGTGGCCAGACATTTCTCCACGCCGCCATCTCATCAGTCGGTTTCGACCTCTCTCGGCGGTCCCGGACTCACCGAAGGCCAACATCAACACGACTTCTGTAGGGCGATTCCCTCGACCCTCTCGTCCTAATGCATTGAGGAGCGCGACCACAAACATCGCCAACCCCGGGTCTTCTCGTGTAAAATCACAATCGATCAGCCGCTGATAGATCTCGTCTAGAGTCGCTCCTAGACTCGCTGAGAGGAATTCCATAAGTTCGTTCGTGTCACCCATTTCTTATCGTGTTGATTCTTGCTGTCGTGTAGTTTCTTCCTGGTTCGTTCGATTCAATCAATTCAATAAACAATTTCCGATCAATCAAGATCTAAAAAACAAGTCGCGACTTAAAACCATCATTTTTGGATTAAACATCATTCAACTCTTTAAAACTCTTCATTGAAATTCTCTTCTCAATCCTGATTTAAAAATTTAGCACCAAGGTGGATCGTCCACCTGTATCTGTGTCAGGGTAGCACAAATGAGCGCTGTCACCTTGATGACCTGGAGTATTCTAGGTCCTTTATGACACAAAACATAAAACATATCATAACAAACACATAAACATCACACATCTATCTTATCACATAAAAACCTAATCCCTTAATATTGTACCTAAAAACCTAATCCTAATCTAAAACTTGACACTAATTCTTATCAAGTAACTTAATAAAAACCACTTATGGCCAAACGCAATTCCTCGCATATGCTCAGATAGTATTTTTTATGTAAGTAAACCTCTATGTCAGTTTCTGAAAATATCACATGTACAAGTGCGTACAACTCTCTCGGATGTAGCTTTCCCCTATTAGGATCATATACTGGTAACGAGAGAGAGGTCACTCCTCGCTCAACCAAAAAATCCCTAAGTCGAGTCAAGGCCAATACCAAGCTCTTTGGATCTACGTGTTGCCTATCAGTGGCCTTGGTAACCAGGAAACACAAATATTTCCCTGGTATCTGTGATGCAACAGGGGGCAGCGCTATCATCCCTCCCACACCAGGCCTCTGTTTCCATAAAAACTCGATGTTCTTATATTCTCTTTTGAAATCAGCCGCTAGTGCTGTTTTGAAGCTTACGTCCGCGGTTATCGCTATAGCGCACGTGCGTTCCGTGAGTATAAAATCGCTGTCCTTTATGACAATATTGTTTGAATAATGGTTCGGTAGGTCAAAATACGATTCAAAAATTCGTCCAAAAGGTGGTTTTTTAGCATTCTCGCCCTCTGTCTCTAGTTCTCGGGTTTCTCTTGCCGATTTCAACTTTTTTATTATCAGATTTTTGGCGTGGGTGAGTCCTACCCCCACTCCCCGGACAAAAATATCCATCGACGTCTCCGTCGATCGCCCAAAGTCTAGGAGATCGAGGTTGGATTGTGGAACACGTAGAGGACCATCTGGGGCGACCCAGTTGGACTCGGTATTGTCACGACTGATGTATTTGATGCCGTCTTTATCGACGTCCTGAATCGTCAGGATCGGCTCTTTTGGATCTGTCGGCAGATCATGGAGCCATTCGAGCACGCGCAAGTTTGTTAGTTCTTGCTCATGAGTCTGTTCCGCTTCTGGTTCGAACTTCACTTCTGGTTCTGATCGATCGTCGATCCAATCCTGATCCATATCATTCACCAAGTCGATTTCTTCTAGCACCGCCACCTCGTCCAGTCCTACCAGCGAGTCCATCATATCACTTACAAATACCCTGTCTACGACGAAATCCTCGCCGTACGGATTGTATTTCTTTTTATTTTTTCCTCTCTTGCTCTGGCGCGTTTCCATGGTGAGAGGAAAATCAGGCTGTATTCCTTTGTCAATTTCAATTTTTTCCGGGCAATCCCAGTCTTCCTCGGCATATGGTAGAGTTTCGTCGTCCACCTCTACTCGCTCGGTCAACTCCAGATCCAGTGGTAGGTCGCAATCGTCCACCACCTCATTCCCGTCGTTTTTGTCGCGAGTACCCCTTTCATTCACTTCACAAGCAGGATCCACTATCAAATAGTCTTCCTCTTGCATGTCCGATGGGATGCACCAGCCCTCTGACGAGGCATTGGGTGGTTTGATATTTTCGTAATGAGCTGCTCTTTCAGTGCTCAGTCGATAAAAGCGACCTCCTTGGTGCACCTCTGTTATCTGAAATGGACCACGCCATTTCCTTAATAATTTCTTGGTTCCTTTTGGTGGAACCACTTCCTGGAACACCCAGACGTAGTCGCCAACTGAGTAGGCTTTCGCATCGGCTGTCCTTTTGTCAAACCTCCTTTTTTGTCTAATTTGCGCCTGTTGCGTGTTCCTCCTGCATAGGTCATTGAGGTCCTGCTGTCTTCTAATAACATCCCGCACGTACGTTTGCGGTGCTGTCCTCTTCCCCTCATATTCAGGGTAGAAAAACGTCAACGGGAGCGTTTTTTCGTGACCCGTTACCATCATGTGCGGACTTATTCCCGTGGTGGAATGCTCCGTGCTGTTGTAAGCACCCATCACTTGCGGCAAGTGCTTGTCCCAGTCATCCAAGTAGCGCGAGCAATAGACTCTCAGCATGGAAACCAGTGTGCGAATTTGCCTCTCGACTAGGCCATTCGTTTGCGGGTGATAAGTGGTCGAGTGGGCCTGCGCTACCTGCGACCTTTTCATTAACTCCTTCGTAAGATCACCCACGAATGCTTTGCCATTGTCCAATTGGAACGTGATGGGGCAGCCATGCCTCGCTATCCACACATTTATCAAATGATCGCATGTTTCTTCCGCCGATGCTGTCATGCAGGGTGCTGCCTCCGCGTACTTCGTAAAATGGTCGATCATTACCAACACCTGATTATAGCCCGTTGCTGTCATGCAGATTTTCTGATGATCAATTTGCACCACTTCGTTGAATCCCGACGACTCTATCGACTGTAGGGGGAACCTTAGTTTCCTGGGATCCTTCGCCTGCTGACATGACAGGCATGCGGCAATCCACTTCTCACAAGCCTTCTTCAATCCCGGCCATTCGAATCGTTTCTGTATCCTGTTGTACACTTTGTCCACGCCTTGATGGCCCATCTGATCATGTGAGCGAAAGAGCAATTCGGTCTGGTACAACTGTGGTAACACTATTGAATTGTATTTATAAAGGACCTTGTCCTCCTCTTTACGTTTACGGGCTACGATTCCGTCTTTGTTCAGGTACAACAAGTCGTTTCTCTTCAGGTAGAATTGCTTCAAGATCTTGTAGCTGTCTTCTTCCAAGTCTCCCTTGTCAGGTGCTCCATTCTCGATCCATCTCTTCAGACTGCTCGTCATTCTATCATTTCGTTGAGCCCTTAGGAGATCCGACAGCCTGTACCTGGATTTCAAATACGTCTTTACCACGTTCATTTGCCCACTCATTATCTCCGGAGCATGAGCATCGTCCATCAACTTGACACACCATATCTTTTTCAAAAACTTTGCTTCCTGCACAGATGGTTCCAGATTGGTACGGACGACCGTACTATGTGGCAGCAATCTGGTTGGGCGTTTCGAAACTGTTATCAGCTCGAGCTCGTCTGCGGCATTATCTACCACAGTGCCCTCTTCATCTGAGGTGTATCTGTCCCTGTCTGGATCCTGATGCGTTTCTCGGTCCAGCCCGCGCTGCTTCCAGTCTACCAATAAGGAGTGGATTGCGATCTCTGACATATCGGAATTGGAAGTTGTTTCAGATGTGTTGTCCCAGGACTGGGGCCTCGAGTCAACACCTGAGTTGACTGATTCCCCAACATCATATTCCAAGTTGTCTGAGATGTTTCTCGACTCCCCGGACAAAACTCTGTCCATTGGTCGCTTTGAACCCGACTCCCCGGACAAAATTCTGCCCCTAGATGGTCTCGTCAACCTCTCCCTGAACAAGTCGTCCTGCACGGGCTCAAAGGTGTCTGACTCCTCAGACAAGTCGTCCGTTACTGGCTCGAAGGTATCAGACTCCTCGGACATTGTCTCGTCCCCGGACGAACAATCTGGGCTCGGCTCGTATTCTTCTTTTGCATCCGTGAAATGCACTGTCCTCGCGAAGCTAGATTTCGGCTTGATCCTGACTCCCTCAGTGGCTTGGGTCTGATTCAGTGTCCCATATTCAGTGAACGAAGTTCTCAACAAGACCTCCTTTGGCATCGAGGTCACCAGTTGGTTGACTATCGACCTGCAATCCCGTTCAACGCCTCGGCTGCGAATGGACACTGGCCTCTTCTCTGTTCTCTCGGTGACAGTCAACCGCTGCATGGTCTCCATCCACTCACGATCATGCCTATCCACTTCCCTGTCCAACAAGTCACGGAGCTTTCCCATGACGTCCGGCGCCACGTTCACCGTCCTGTTCAATAGAGCCATGCTGTTTATACCCAGCCTGGTAAATTCTTGCTGTATTAAATTGGATCGGACTAGCAGATCCAACGGAACGGGCTCGCCTCTGGCTAAAAGCTTTATCTCCGCGGCCGTTTCCACTGGAAGGTCAGGGTGCCCGGGTATAGGATGCCCTGACTTGTCTAACCACCTAGTAAGTGGTAGTTTGTCGTAGGTTTCCTTGTCCAGAAATGAAAACCCGTCTTTGATTTCTGATTGGTTAGCCTGCTTCTCCTCGAGGCGCTCATAAAATTCTGTCTTTTTACTGAGGCTATCTGCGTTCTGGTGCTTGTTACGGGTACGGTGCTCTATGATCATGTGGTATCCATCCAGGCGCACGATCCAACGACCAATATAACTTTGATCCATCGAATAGGTTTTTAGCCAGGCAAGGGCACGATTATCCACACGTAACTTGAAGGGAGCACTCCCCAAGTAGGCCCTGTATTTTTCCACGAAAGTGATCACCGCAAACATCTCCGCTTTTGGTGCGCCGTACTTCATCTCAGTATCACTCAGGACTTTACTCCCGTAAGCTATCGGACAAAAAACCGTTCTCCCGTTCCACTCCTGCTCCTGGTGAAGTATGCCCGATATCGCAACCACTGATGCATCCGTGTCCAGCACGAACATCCCCTTCTCTGTTGGCATGCCGAGGACCGGTGACTCGCAAAGTTCACGTTTGATGTTCTCAAATGAAACTTGTGCCTCATCAGTCCAAGTGAACTTTTTGCCCTTGTTTCTCATCAACCGCTGCATGGGGTATATTTTGTCAGCATACCCCTTGATGAACTCTCGATAATAATTAGCGAGTCCCAAAAAACTCATCAGCTGTGTATCTGTTTTAGGCGCCTTCCAGGTCAGCACCGCTTCAACCGCTTCAGGATCTGGTCTCACTCCATGTTTGTCCACCAGGCGGCCCAGATACTTTATGGAATCCCTGAGGATTTCACACTTAGAGGGTTTACATTTCAGACCCGCCTGCTTCATGCAAGAAAACACCTCCTCCAACCTCTCTATGTGGTCTTCTAATGTTGGTGTTGCAATCACGACATCATCGACATAACACATGATGAGATTCCCGTATTTCTTAGTGACGCTCGTGAGTGCCTGGGCCATCAGTCGCTGGAATGTGGCCGTCGCGTTGCGCAATCCGAACGGCATCCTCTTCCACTGGAACAATCCCAGCTCGCACGCGAAGCCTGTTTTCTCTCGATCTTGCTTTCTGAGTGGCATTTGCCAGAACGCAGAGCCCAAATCCAACGTCGTGAAGAACTTCGCTTCTCCCAGCTTGGATAGGCTCTCATCGATGCGGGGAATCGGGTATGCGTCCTTTATAGTCACTGCGTTCAGATAACGGAAATCACAACAAAATCTGAGTTGTACCCCTTTCTTTTTCGCCATGACCACGCCACAAGCCCACGGGGACTTCGACGGCTCGATCATGTCGTACTCCATTAACATCTCGATTTCCTTCCTACACGCTTCTGACTTGTGAGGGGTCATTCTTCTCGCCCCTTCCCGATGAGGTACCGAGCCCTCTTCTATCTCAAACTCGTGTTCTACAAAATTACAGCAACCTATGTCGGCCTTATGTTTCGAAAAAACGTCTGCGTTCCGACTTAGCACCGCTCTGAGCGAATCTAGTTCCTTGTCTGATATTTTACCCTTCAAATGTTCTATCTCAGGTAGGACTGGTTTATTCGCTGCTGACTCTGTTTCTGTCGGCCTCTCAGGAAAGTTGGAACAACTAGACAGCCCATCATCTGTTTCCGACTTCATTGAAAACAATTTCCTAGAAGATTTCAATTCATTGACTCTCCTTATTAAATATTCTTGGTTCGCGTGCAACGGACACTTAATTACTTTAAACTTTTTCAAGTTCTCCACACTCTGAAAGTCTGTGTTCAGAGGCAAAGCATAGCCAAGTTTCTTTCCCCTCTGTATTGTCACTGTTGTTGCTTCTGTGTTCAATAACACACTCACACACAGTCCGCTCTGAGTGAGTGAGAAGCTTCTTCCTAAAATAGCTGAGCTTTTACTGTTTGGATTTAGTACCAGACACACCTGTCTGTCATTGCTGAGCTCATTCAAGTTCCTCATCCTAAACGTCGCTACTACGGCTTGGTTTGGTTTTAATCTAACTTTTCGATCCAGAAAAATCGGCACCTTGGCCTGGTTAATTAAAATCTTATTAAGGGGTCTCTTTTCATACTTTCTCTCAGGATCCTTGATCCTAATCAACCCGTCATTGAGATCGATCGTGACATCAAAAATGCGCACGAAATCCCTTCTTAAGATGAACTGGTCTGATTCGTCAAAATTCTCCACTACTAGGAAGCTCATCCAAAGATGTCTTCCTCCGAGCTGCAGTGAAATGATCGGGTCTCTTCCAGTCACATAGATCGCTCCCTGATTGGCAGCTGCCAACCTGATGTTTGTCGGTATGAGATCCGACCTTTCGAAACCCATGTCGGTCCAAGTTTTGACTGGCATGACACTAACCACTGCTCCCGTGTCTAGCAGTCCCTTTACTGAAAGTTGTCTGCCTTGCACGTTCAGCACGTGTGCGGCCAGATCGGCCTCGCAACCTATGTGCACCGCATCTTGTTCGAGCATCGCGTTGTGTCCGATTCGTCTAACCATCAGCTCCTCTTGACCAATGTATATCCGGCCAATCTGATCGTTCGCATTAGTTATGTGAGCTTTTGTGTAGATATTGATGCCATCCACATTCATTAGAATCGGGTCAGGGCCATGGACATCGATATAATGTCCATCCACTTTCATCAGCCTCGGACCTCCTGTTGTGAGCAGCGCTCGCACTGCCCTGGAGTCCAATTTGGGATCTTTCTCCTTCAGGTAGTCGGCATAGATGTCCAGGTGGACTAGTGTAATCTCGGATGGTTCACTCAAGTTCTTGACCACCTGGTGCCCTGCGACTGAGATAATGGACATTATTTTCGTCCCCTCCTTCGTCATGCCGAAAATTCTCCCAGATATAACGTTCAGTTTTAGTCCCTGTTTCCTGGGTTCCTCTTTGTCTTCTACTTTCGTCGTTTTACCCAGAATATTAAAACTTTCCCGAAGATCTGTGCTCTCCAGCTCCGACCTTACCCATTGCTCCACTTCTTTTGTGGCTAGGTCCTGTTTGACATTCTGCAGCGCTCTCCTTGCCGCCAGTCCGTAATCCACCTTGAGTGGGCTAGACGACTCTGCCTCCAGGTTCGAGGCTACCGCCACCAGTGTCTTTACCTTCTTGGTCGTGAAGGTGCTCGGTATCGTCTCCTTCCTCCGAGACTCGGCTTCGTTCATCAGGCGTGCTAGACTGGCCTTGACACCCGAAAGCGCCTCTTCGTGGCGGGGATGTTTCGCATCCGCCACTGCATCCCAAAATTGAGTACAATCCGACTTGAAGTGTCCCTCCAAATTACAGAAGAAACACCTCGGACCATATTTCATGATGAGCCCTCTGACGTACTCTTCGTAATCCTCGTCGGTGGCGTCGGCATCCTCGAGAAAGTAGCCTATCACCTTCATGTTCTGTTTGTATGCAGAACACGCGGAGACGTGATGGTCCATCGAACCACAATTCGCACACGATCTCCTCTTATCCATGTCATCGCGAGGTTTGTACCAACTGGAGTTCGCACCAGTGTTTGTCCCGCTATAGTTACCATAATTGCTGTAACGGTTTTGCGCCCTCGGTTTTATGAGTAAATACTCGCGTGACTTCATACGCAAATCATCGGGCGTGGGTACCTGGTCAAGTGACAGGGTGAAGTGTGTGGTCAACATCGTCTTCAACTCCTCACTCTTTACTCGGTCCATGAACTTCGAAGCAATCGCCAAGTTCCGCTCGGATATTCTCTCATCGGGATTGCTTCTCCTCCTAAGCAATTCAAGGTCGTCCAAAAATTTATCTATGGATTCGTCATCTCTTTGACGCCTCTTTTCGAACTTCACCATAGCCTGGTGCCCTTGTACTTCAGAGCCGAAACAATTCAGCAGGATGTCGAATATCTTGCGAGCGCTGTCTCTCTCATTGGCTCTTTTCGCCATTACGCAATTTAGTGCCGTACCCTCCAGGTTGCTCGTTAGCGCGCTGCACTCTTGTTTCTTGGAGAGACTCTCTTCCTCAAAGTGTAACATCATCACCTCTATCCAAGTATCAATGCAGCCGTCGGACTCGTCTTTGTATGACTTCGGCTTTTTCAGTGTCCTTCTTGAGCTTTCTCCTCTCTCGGTTGACTTCGAGAGTTTGGTGATGAATGTTTCTAGAGATCTGTTCAGAGGCTCAAACATCGAAGCATACATCGTCGTGTCCTGTGAGACTGTAGTCAGATCTGGCACTGAACTGACTTGTGGCACAGTTGGCAACCTCTTCTCCGGGGTAGCATCTGCCGCTGGCGGGACTGGATTCGTCCAGCCAGGCCTCGACGGGGCTGCCCTTGGCCGCTCCTTGTTCCTAGGTTCGTAGTTCGTTCTCGAGCTTTGCTGGGCTCTGGCATTGCTGCCCGTACCATCTCCGTCATTCGCATGGCGTGAGCGCTCCATTTGGTTGGAACGCTGCCAATTGCTCCCATTCAGGATCGCGTCAAGCTTCCGCATCATTAAGTCAGACTTGGCATCTAACCTTTTCTCCAGGCTAGTCATCGTGTGGGCGTAGGTACTATCATGATCGTTCAACAATCGCTCGATCTCTCTTGTCATCCTAGCCTCTCTTTCCTGTGACTCCTTGTTTGCCTGTGCCAGGCTCTCCGACAGGCATTGATCGGTGTTGCGAATCAGTTGAGCCTGATCAACCCTCGCCTGCGACTTCGCGTGCGTTAGTTCATCTCTCAGATTCTCTCGACCCTGGTGAGCTCTCTCGTCAACCTGATCTATTCTCTTAGTCATGTCCCGTCTCAGTTCATCCAGACTATTCATTACGCCAGCGAACATGTCACTTATGTCGCCAGTGGCCCCAAATGACGGGGTTAGTCCCAAAGAAGATGAGGTCAACTGCGGCTGCAGACTTCTGCTTGATGACGCACCGCCTTTTTGCTTGCTCATCGACGTCATCAATCTGTCGAACGTTGATGACGCTCCCATTGTTATCCCATCTGATATGGGCCTGGTCGGCGAGGCGGACGACGCCTTCCTGCTCATGTCGTTCCTTGGGCACGGTGTGAAGTTCACATCCGGAAGGGTTATCTCCGGGTAGTCATAACTGGAAGATAAACCTTCAGTTCGTAGTGACGCCATGCGCTCATCGTACAAAGACTTCCAACTCTTCTTGGCCTTCGAACCCGGTTGTTCTTCACTCGGGCTTATACTCGACATCACGCGTTGTTGCTCTGCTTGGCCAGAGATGAGTGGGTATTAGCCGAATGTGAATATTCTGTCCTCCACCAATGACTCTTGGTCTCTGATTTGGACATTCCCTTGAATAACACTTCCTCTCGCGGTTCGACCTCGGAGCGCTCCGAGGTCTCATCCGTCCTCTCGACTTCCTCCCGCTCGAGGTCCTCGCTTGGCTCAAAGTCGGGTCGAATAAGCGTCCGTTCCCCTTCGTCAAAGGGGTCCTTGAGCGTCTCATTCGCCGGCCCGGCCTCGGCGCTCCGCCCTTGATTGCCATCGAGGTTCTTCTCGCTTCTTAATTTCATTTCGCTCACTGAAAGATCAGCTCGACCTTTAGTCGTTTCGTTATCAGCAAAAACGTCGGAGGCGCTGCTAAACGAGGACTGACTACGCCTAGTTTTAAATTTTCGCGTGCTGCCCTTGCTCAACCCGGGAATCTTAGTAGTCGATCCTAACGAGTCCCTGCGCTGCATGCTTTGTGACAAAAACAATATTCGTATGATTTAATGGCGATGCACACGTACCGCAAACAAGTTCAAGTTAAATTACTTAACGCCACCTCTTCGATCTCGTAAGTATCAAGAATGTCTCTTAGGTTTCTCAATGACAATCTTAGTGACTCAGCTAGTGTTACACACACAGGGCCTGCTCAGTATTGATATAATGCTAACTCAACCCTGTTGTATAGTATAACAGTATCACAAAATTCTCACAGGATATAATCAACACACAAAACAAAATCGATAGTCAGATAAGAATATCCTAGAGGTGACAGCGACCTCTCGTCAGTATCAATTTATCTCCACACAATTTATCAAGTCACTGTTTTGTTAAAATCAAACAATCTTTGGTAAAAAGCAGTGATGATTCAGAAACATATCAATAAAACTTAGTCTTAAAGAAAAAGACTTTCCTCAATCGGAACGATCCGAAAGAACGAAGCCCAGGACACAGTCTTCTCAAGTGAGTGTGTATTTGCCTAATACACCCACCGAGGTCTTTTTTAGGTGTCCTGTGATTGCCCGAGCTGTCCTATTAAGTAACTCAAGGCAACCTCTGATCGAAAATTTCTAAAGTCTATTAAAAAGCTCCCCCACACCCGGAACGCTCCAAGTGCACGAGAGCAGGGAACAACTTTCTTTCTCAAATGAGTGTGTATTTGCCTAATACACTCACCGAGGTCTTCTTTTATTTGTTCCCGGATTGCCCGAACTTTCCTATTAAGCAGCTCAAGGCAACCACACAACCAAAATCACAATCAAAAAAAAAATTTTGTTCGGGTACTTCTGATACACCCGATCTAGAATCCAAAGTTGATCACGAATTTCCGGGTCAAAATGGGCTCCTATGATCCTAATAAGCACGCCTAATATCCTAATATGATCTTTATTAAATGGATATTTACCGTCTCCCAAATTGCCACAGAAGGTTTACTCAAGCTTCTAACAAGGAGGGTTGCTAAGAAGTTTAAGTCACTCCGGAGGGTTACTTCGGAGGGTGGTTAAGACACTTAGCCTACCTCGGAGGGTTATTTCGGAGGGTACCTTAATCACCCAAGTTACTTCGGAGGGTCCCCCTAAATTTACTAAGGAGGGTCAATAAGATGCTTAATATGCTCCGGAGGGTTACTTCGGAGGGTACCTCCAGAATTTTCAAATTTCTGAACCTCACTTAGAAGGGCCTTCAATTAACCTCAGGAAGCGTCAAAACAAGCTAAATTCTCTATGGGGAGCTATTTTAACTTCTTTGGATGATCTCGTGGAAATTTTCCACTAAGGAGGGTTGCTAAGGGGTTTAGCTGACTCCGGAGGGTTACTTCGGAGGGTTCCCCAAAAATCAAGAAAAAGGTTATGTTACCGCAATAAAGTCTTCAAAAGCGGTCCACCTGACTTAAAACTAGGTTGGCTGACACGGTCAACCTTCCCAGTTGGATAAAAAGGTGTTTTGATAAAATTTTCTGCCGCTCGGAGGGTTACCTGTGATTTGGACCCTCCGAGCCAACAAATTCTAAAAAAATTTTCTTTTCCGAGATTATCAACCCAAAAACGATTGCGGTCCGGAAAAATGGTCTAAAACGTCGACTTATGGTACCAAAATTATCCCGATCGGTTGGCTAGTCTTTGAGAAATTGTAAAAAACGTGTTTGTCCAAATGGCCTTTTTTCACCACCTATATAGGTTCTGAGAAACTTTTTCCGCAATTCCTATTGAAAGTGCCTAAAAATAATTGAAACGAGCGTAGTAGCCCTGTAAGGCACTGGAAAAATGCAAAAAACCGGACCAAAATTGGTTTGGAGACAAAAATTTGGCCAATAACTATCAAATTTGGACCCTCCGATTCCTTCCTTTTCCAATCCTTAAGTCGTTAGCTCTATCCACGGAACTAATCGGATGGTTACTCAAGAATTTTTCTGGCAGCCGAGCACTTTATGCTAGCCCACTCCTAACACAAAAAATTTTATTGCTCTAACTCTAAAAATTCAAAAACTCGATCCCCAAAACAAATTGACAAATTTCAGAAAATTATCAATATTTTGATCGAAAAATTTTGGTTTTTTGCAACTTTTACTGAGTCTTTTCTCACGCGGTTTCTTTAGTTAGGGGGCTCGAATTACGTAGCTACTCCCTATATAAAAGCTTTTTGCTGTTCGGAAAAGCTCGGATATCCAAAAATTTGGGGGTCTATAGTTTGTCAAAAATCAGTAATTTTCGACAAAATTTGGGTGTTTCTTGGGTCTAAATAGGAGATAAGTAATAAATAGTATGACAAAAATCTATTAGCAGTCGTTAATGAATTTTACTATACCCTCCTTTGCACCAAAATACCCGAATTAAGACCCTTAACTCGGAAATTTGTGATCGGCGGAGGGTACAATCGGACCGCGCCAATCGTGCCCCCCACCACTTAAGTTTTAATGAAATAGTACCCGAACGATACTAAAATTGTTTCAACGATACCCAAAAGTCGTTGTGGATGTTGTCCCTATGTCCCTGTTGAGTGTGGAACACGTCGGTCAGCTTGCCACTCTACCCTCCGGTCACCGGCAAAATCACCATTAACGTGCTTAAATACTCAAATTACACTCAAGGGAGGGTATCCAACCCTTCACCAAAACACACAAACTTTCTATCAGAACTGATGTAAATCAATCTGAAACAACAACAATTAGGAAAGTCAGATCACATCTCGTCCGGAAATAACAGTTAAACTGTCACTTTATGTTTTTTATTGTGTTTGGTCTTTTTTGGGTTTTTTACTATTTTTTGTACTTTTTTTGTTTTCAAATAAATTTGTTTTTGGCTTTTTCTTGGTTATACACTATTTTTGTTTGGTTTTACGCTTTTTCTTTAATTGTTTTTGGTCCTGGGACCTCGGGACAAGCGGGCTCTAGATTTCCCACCTAACCCTCCGGCCCCCGGAATTTTCGGTGTTAACTAAGTTAAAAAGCTAAATAGTACTAGACGGAGGGTACGCACCTTCCCCCTAGTACAATAACGGCCATTAAGGCCTCTAACTCGGGCATACGCCCAGAGCGGAGGTTTCGTCGCTGAAACGCTTGCTGATCATGATGGTCTTATGCCTTTGACAGGCCCACCCAGGAGCGCCATAAAAACGTCTATGTAACATTCGCCCAAATACTACACAGCGACGGAGCGTAGAAAAAGTACCTATTAACGACTGGCAGGCGTCAGTTACCTTAATCCTACTCGTTTTTCACCGTCTCGACCTTGCCAGTTGATTTTCTGGTCTGTTTACGGCTAAGTAAAAAGTTACTATTTTTAGGCCATCAGTCAAACGACTTTTGATCAGCTTTCGTTTACATGCGAACACAACCACATAGCTGAGTCTCGGATCCTCAGACTACTTGATTGCTATTAAAAACACGGCTCGAACAACCAATTGTAATATGTTTTTGTGTGACAGTTCTATATTAAATCCATTGGAGATGGATTGACCCTTTCCACTTTCTAGCTACTCATATTCTAAAATATCAAATTATACCGGTGTTAATTCAGACTTCTACGACATCCAAGTAGATACAAAGTTTGCTTTATATAGTCCCTTCACATAAAAAACAGTCTCTGGGGGACCAAGCCTCCGCTCCCGTAATCTTCCTGAGATAACGTTCTTATCTCTTCCAATTTGTGGCACGGGAGGGTTCCGTGGAATATTCCTTCCCCACTGAAGCTTCCTTCTTCACTAATATCCACTGCTAAGAGTCTTATCGTGTGTTGTTGTCACGATAAGAGGCTTCGTATTTTTCGTCTCTTGTGCGACCGTTTTCCACAATATTTGTCGTTGTTCTGTTTCTTCGTCGTTCTGCGTCAAAATGGCCGTCTTTTTCTATTTCTCAGAAATATTCACTCTTCAATCGAAATTATAAAAATAAAAATTCTAGAATATTTCTACCCTCCTTCGCAATACTTTTTCGTTCCTAAGCCCTTTATTCGTTTTTTTTTCGTGTCGCCGGAAGGTTGCGCTGTGCCATCTGGCAGAATGACACATAAATTGGAAGGGAGTGGGGTACAAAAAATGGAGGCAAATAAAATTCAGGTAAAGATGATTGTAAAAATCTGAAGTGAACATCTCAAACATTAGATAATATTTTGAATAAGGAAGCCAAGAGTAAGCATCAACCTATCAATCGAAATGTTCAAGGTATGAAATTAATGGAAATTTTTCTACATATTCAAGCTAAACTATTAATTTTTTAATAGAAAAAAAGGTCGTGTTTTATTTAAAAAATAAAAAATCCATTAAAGTCTATTCTAATCAGTCTAAAATGCTGTTTTACCGCTTCAAAAAATTAAGTTAAGCAGAATGCTTTGTGGAATACAGATCA
The DNA here is from genome assembly GCF_963678635.1 of Symsagittifera roscoffensis. Taxonomy (NCBI): domain Eukaryota; kingdom Metazoa; phylum Xenacoelomorpha; order Acoela; family Convolutidae; genus Symsagittifera; species Symsagittifera roscoffensis. The sequence goes on from NC_087071.1 coordinate 9,955,309, forward strand.
CTCCGTTTGTTTGGACTAATTTGATGTTGTTAGCCTCTTGTGGCCTTGAAAGATACATCACAAGTTATGCAGAGAAGATTAAAAATAATGTTACAGTGTTATGTAATGTTACATGAATCATTATTACATGAACTTCACAATAACATCATATTTTAGATGGCGTTTGTTAGAATCTTTTCGATCAATTGATACATTGTGAACGAAAACTTTTTACCAATTAGAGAACTCAAACATGGTATGAGGAGGTTAATGACTTCAAAAATCTTGGTGAGTAAAAAGTGATTTGTTAAATCGAGCTGGGAGAAATAATGGATTTGCAAAGAAGACGATTTTTGAAAGGGAGCATAGCGTAGGTGTGGCAGAAAACATGAGAGCGGGAAAAAAATGTCAGAAAGAATGAAAGAGGAAGAAAAAATGGGAACAACCATTATGAACACCAGTCAAAATAAATTGGAACCGCAGAGAGTTTCGGATATAGAAGTTAGGACTGATGGCATGATGGTATCTCGGTCGCAGAAAGTCCATTTCGGCGACCCATTTCGGTCGCAACATGAGTAGCGGACCTCGGCTCGGGAACGTTACAAAAATCTCTCGACAGTTTTGTAAGAGAATCTTCCATGCCCGCTGTCTTCCTAACTTGAGGTTGTTCGCCTAATTTGAAGCAAGATTTGAACGGTTTTTGAGCGGTTTATCCAGAAAAACCTCTCAAAAACCGCTCGAACCGCTCATTATGAAGCAAGATTTTGAGCGCAATTGTCTAAAAAAACCACTCAAACCTTGCTTCAAATTAGGTGTAAAAGCTCGACTCGGAAAACTGTGGATGAGTTTGGAAAAGTTTGGAGAAAAAGAGCACGAAACGAAGGAATTAGGAGTGAATAAAAAACTTTTAACTTTTTGGATGTAAAAGAATAACAAATTTGGTGAAGTGAATGTACACATGTTCTGATGATATTGCAGCCCCGCTTGTGATTGTTGATAGCATCACCAAACCCGAAACTGAAAAATTTGTCAACCCATGGACAGAAACTAAACCCACTCAGAGAAATATTTGATCATAGTCAAAAAAAAACTGACTAACAAATACTTTTTTGAAAATAGCCCAAACGTATCGAAATAGGAAAGGGTTGAAAAAAGTGTGCAAATAAGATAAGATGAATATATAAAGAAAATGAAAAAGCGCGGACGTGAAACAAATGCGTTCAAAATGAAAGTTTTATGTCAATTATTTGCTCTAATAAAAAAAATCCATTTTCGACAGGGCACTTAAAATTAAGGCAACATAGCCATAAAAAAACAAGATCAGATAACAAACTTCAACCCTTTCAGACAGTAAGACAGTAATTTACAGTAAACGACAACGAAACTTCAAAGAGACTGTTCAACTAAGTTAAAACCGAAGATATCATCATTAAGACTGAGAGGATTTAATCCGTGTATTAGAGGGGGGAAATAGACCATCATGCGGTAAAGAAGCACATTCAAAACAAAGAACAGGGGGTCGACTCTTCAGATGCCGGGCATTAAACCGATAGCTTCGAAACTGCAAAGTATTTCTGTAAGGGAGAAGACTAGAAGGTAGAATATCAGAAAGCCCAAATAGGGAATCACTTGTGTAGAGAAAAACATATAGTCAAAATTGGCAAACAACAATGGGAAAAGAGATTAACAAAGGGAGTGAAAGTAAACATCGACCAAATTTTGCGGAAGCAGTTGCAGAGAGAATCGAAACGAAACCGAGTTACTCGCAGAAGAAATAGATAGTCATGAATAAGAGTAAAAATCAAACCGAGGAACTGGAAGTCGAAACTGGAAATAATAGCATTGTAGATTCAGGGCAGTGTGGTGGATTATGTTATCCAAACATTGCAAACAATTTAAAAACAGTCAACAAGAAAAAAAAGGCAATAATTGGGGGAAAAAGATGGAAGAGGATGTTCAGCCAAATTACAACAGAGATGAGAACAACGTTAAGATCGAAAGGATACCATGAAACAACATAAGAAAAGCAGCAAGTCGAGGAAGACAGCGTAATTACGCATGGCAGACTGAGCCCAATCAGAAGCGACCAGAAAAAAAATTCTTCGCATGTTTGGATTGGACGTCAGAAGAATCCCGCATCCAAGATTCGTAGTTTGTCAATGAATGCGCCTCTGTCCAAATAACAAATATTGAAAGACTAAAGGCAGAAAAAGCAAATGGCACTAATTGAACGTCCTATTCCTCTTGGTAACTACTAAACTTAATCAACCATTCTGTCAATTAGAGTACCCGGGTGGAATGATTTCGACTACCCGAGTCTGAGCAAAACCAAATTATCTTCTTATCGACAACGAGAGAGAGGAACTTGATTGGTAGAACGTTTTCAAGTTGGTCGAGCTTTTCGGTGGTCAAGTGAACTGAGCTGGGAGGACGCATTTTTTGACGTACTTGCGTCGAAGGGTGGTAGGTGGCGACGCAAAGATCGCATGAAGATAAATTCAGACTTGCAGTTAGAAGGAACCGAAAGGGAGCGAGCCTCTTTTTGGAGAAGTTTGTGCCAACAGCCTCAAAAGCTGCGAGCACTTTTGTACTTTGTATCTTAAAGTCGACGGGTTGGGAGCCAATATTCATGAAAATAAAAAGCTATTTATCCGTTTCGTCAGCCGCCTTCAGTGAAAACAGCCGCCATAAGAGCCTACTTCGGAAGCAAACATACCAAAAGAGCACAGATGAAAGTTCTTGATATTATCTTATGGATTGATTGACGCGGTTTATGAACAATATCAAACCTCACATATTTACTATACTCACAATAACTAAACACATTAATACTGGAGATTGAAAGTAACGCAAGGAAACATTTTTTGACTCAAGTTGAATTTTTTTAGTACGTTTTCCGAACGCAGTGAAAAAACTTCACACGGCGCGTGAAATTGTGACACTTTCACACAAAATATACATTGAGAAGTTGCAAAAATTCCACGAAATTCCATTTCAAATCACAGCGAAGCAATTGGTATGTTACGTTGTGGCCTTTCATTGAGAGAAATTTCTAAGTTTTTTTTCGATATGAGTTAGAACCGATGTGGTTAACTCATAGAGTAATTTCGGATAGGGTACACCGTCTGCTCGTCACGCTATCTTATTTTCGGCCGGATAGATTCGTGCAACTTCTTAGTCTAATACCGATCCTAATCTTACTCTTATACTTTCTAGTCTCAGGGTGTTTAACTAGTCTCTGCTAGGCTCAATAGATCTAGGGTATACTGGTTTATTGCGGCTGCTGAAGTTCTCTTGGAGAGGCAACTACTTTCTAAGTTAAATTCAAATCTCTCTGGTGCTGAAATTACAAGTAATTTCAGTACTTACAAATAAGTGGGTTGTTAGTTAGATGGATTATGATTGGTTAATATTAAATACTTTACAGTGGTAAAATATCCAATTTATCCAATCATAAAATGTAGTTTAGATCAGGTTCCAGACATTCTACCTCTCGAAGACTTTTACAGAGATACCTAGCAACTAAAAAATCTTGAAAATTTGTTGTCATTGGCTCAGGGTATTATTGCGGCATGCATGGATGACCTTCAACCTGAAAAACTTGATAAAATATATGCGGCGAAGGGTGATTTTATGCAACGGAAATTGGACAGGCCATACTGGCTATTAATTCGTAGACCTTCTCTTTAGATTTCTCAATTTAACAAGCTTTTAAATTCTCTAGTTGGGTTACTTTTTTCTCCAGTATATGGCGCAATGTTGCTTATTTTTTTCTGAAGCTGAGAATGGGCCAATCTTTGATCTATTAATTGTTCACTTGCATAGTTTTAGAGTTGGAAAACAGTGTACATGTGGCATTAGGGGAATTGGAATTCTGGACAATAAAAAGTTGATTTATTGAGTCTCAGTAAGTTGAAACTTCAAAATTTCTCTTTAAGAATTTTTTAGTTTGCATTAGTTTGCAAGCAAAAATGCCAAATTTCATTGCAGTGATGTTTTTCGAATTGAAAATTGCGATTGTCTGAATCTAAACCAAAATTGCAGTCTGAGAGTTTGAGTCTGTAAAAAAAGTCGCTCAAAGAGTAATGAGTTGAGATTGCGGCGCTTAAATTTGGTATCTAACGAACTACTTGCGTTCTAATAATACCTGAACCTTGTGGATCGATTTACTATTCTCCAACCCTTGATCACAAATCATAACCCCTATGTCAAGACTAAATACACTATACTAAGTTGAGATTGCGGCGCATCGGGATCTTCAATCAAATTGCATAACTGCGCCGAGAGTTTGAATCTGGAAAGTCAGGGCCCAAACTCACAAACGTCGCGCAGTTGGCCTCGAAAGCGTGAATTTCTTAAGTGTTCACATAATTTTGGCCCTAACAGTCTGGAAACTTAGTGGCGTAACTTCAGACATTGAAAAGTTGCTAAAATCTCAATAATGTATGTCAAGATTTTCGCTGTTTTATGTTCAGACATTCACGATTGTGTGTCCTAACTTTTACTTCTTTCTGCCAGGACTTAAGCAGATTCATGTCCAGCTTTTTGCAAAAATTGGTATACCCAGACTACTGAAAGTGGCGACAAAAGTCGGTGACCTTGACCCGGGTAGCTGTCAACATACATTACAAATCTAGTTTCAAAGATCGAGATTTTAAAAATCCGAGATCGAAATTTTAAAATGTATGATAAATGATCATTGAAAATGTTTGAAAGTTTGAGAATTAGAAATTTTAATAAATAGCACGTGTAGTTCAGAGCTTGTGGATGAAATTTTTTTTTACCAATGATTGCGCCAGTTTTTCTCTTTTTCGTAATTTAATTTTGCTTCATCAGCTGCTGTTAGTCGCTTTCTGTTTCGTCCTTTTTTTTGAGTTTTCCGCAGCTTTTTTTGGTCTTTTTCCTTTTCTTCTTCAGTCTTCGAGCAGTCTTTGTCCTCTGGTTCTTCTTTTTTGTTCCTAGAAATTCCAATCCGCTGTTTTCCAAATCTTTCCGTTCCGACGAAATGACCAGTCTTTTTCTCCGAGTCACACTTCTTTTTCCTCTGTAAAACATTTTTTTGTTTCGTTGTTTTTGCTTTTTTGCAATCCCCCTGTTTTGATTGGATTGTTTTCTTTAGGGTTAGTACGTCGTCACTTTCAGTCTCACTAAAATGTTGTAAGTCGTCACTTTCAGTCTCAGTAAAATGTTGTAAGTCGTCACTTTCAGTCTCAGTAAAATGTTGTAAGTCGTCACTTTCAGTCTCACTAAAATTTTGTAAGTCGTCACTTTCAGACTCAGTAGACTGTTGCAAGTCGTCACTTTCAGACTCAGCAGTAAAATACTGTAAGTCATCATTTTCAGACTCAGTGAAAAGTTGTAAGTCGTCACTTTCAGACTCAGTAGACTGTTGCAAGTCGTCACTTTCAGACTCAGCAGTAAAATACTGTAAGTCATCATTTTCAGACTCAGTGAAATGTTGTAAGTCGTCACTTTCAGTCTCACTAAAATGTTGTAAGTCGATAAATGGTTGTTCTATCCCGAAGCCACGTTGAGACCCAATACCTGGTTGTATGTCGCAAGCTTGATGCTCAGCATCTGGTTGTAGCGCGCCGCTTTGCGCTTCAATGAATGATTGCAAGGCGCCTGCTTGATCCTCGGTGAATTGTTGTAATTCGCCGTTTTGAGCATCAATGAATGATTGTAAGTCGTCAGCTCGATGCTCAGTAACTGGTTGCAAATCTTCGCTTAGAGCCTCAATGAATGATTGTTTATCGCGCTCTTGGTGTTCATTAAATTGTTGCAACTCGTAGCTTTGAGCCTCAACGAAAGATTGTAAGTCGGCAGCTGGATGGTCAGCAAATGATTGTATCTCACCACCTTGAGCCACAAAATCTGGTTCGAAGTCTTGCCAGTCAAGGCCAGCTTGAGACTCAATAATTGTCAGTGCTTCTTGGCCACCTTGAGACTGAATACCTGTTACTACTTCTTGGCCACCTTGAGACTGAATACCTGTTACTACTTCTTGGCCACCTTGAGACTGAATACCTCCCGGGTTGACCTCCATACACCGAAAATGCTGATCATACAATTCCATACATCAAGTGTGTGGAAAAATGCTTGTCATACAATTTTCATACAATTTCTAAAAATGGTTGAAAACTGGTTTAAACTCGTTTCTGTGGCTGTTTGATTCTAATAAAACAGTCTGGTGATAAAAACTGAGGTTTTCGTTTTTTGAAAAAAATGCTTATCATACAATTCCCATATATGGAAATTGTATGACTGGCATTTTTTTTGATGGCGACACAAAGTAATTTTGAAAATTTGGCCCAAAAATTTTTTGTTTTTTTTTCAACCGCGAATCGAATTTCGTACGCAAACAAACATTTTTCGAAAAAAATTTTTTGCATACAAAATTGAATATTTTGTGTGCATAACGTAGTCCAGGATACGATAAATTTGGCTTTTATTTTCTTTTCACTTATATATTTTTTTTCAAAAACGCGGAAAATTCCTATTTCTTCTGTATGGGGTGTTAATGTATGCCTTGATCAATGTCTCATAATTTGAAAATTCAAAAATTTAAAATAATCATCATTAAAAAATTCTGCCAAAAAATAAATGTTTGTTACTTTTTTTATATCAATTGTAAATGACAGTCACATTCAGGTCGTTTTCTATGCATTGTCAATGCATGACTGGCCAACCTTTGGTGTTTTGAGTAACCACGGTCTTTGTCACTTGTGTTCGGTTGCAAATACAACCGAAAATTTTTCAGAAACTAAATTTAGAAAGAAGAAATCAAAATTTTTGGTTTATGCAAAAACACACTATCATACAATTTTCATATATGGAAAAATGCTTATCATAGAGTTTTCATACAATTTTCTGTACGTATGGAATTGTATGAAATTGTATGACAAGAAGTTTCTCATATATGGAAATTATATGATAAGAAGTTTTGGTCAACCCGGGCTGTCAGTACTTCTTGGCCACCTTGAGACTGAAAACCTGGCGGTGGCGGTACTTCTTGGCCACCTTGAAACCAAGTATAAGTAAATTCATAATCAGTACCTCCCGCATGAAACTCAAAAGTTGGCGGATAACCTGTCAGTTCTTCTTGACCAGCTTGAGGCCGAATATCAGTAAATTCATACTGAGTATCTCCCTCATGAAACTCAAAAGTTGGCCGGTTTGTTTGTGGCTGGAATCCACTTTGAGACTGAATACCTGTCAGGGATTCTTGGCTACCTCCTGCTTTTCGACTGAAACCTTTATTTTTTATTTTGGCTTTTCCTTTCTGTTGAATCACAGGTGTCTTGTTTTCGATAGAAGATTTCGGCTTTTTCATTTCCTTTTTAGGAATAGTTGTTTTAACTTCGGAATTTTGATCATTCTTGCAAGTGTCCAATTTCTTTCCGGTATTTAACTTTTTTGCGCTTTTGCTGCTTTCTCCCGTGGAAGTTTTTGCAGAATTGATCTTTGTACTTCCATCGCAAATCCATCTCTGATGCTTGCAAATCACATTTTCTTTGAACCAATCAAAAGAAATTTGGGTTGGGTTTTTATCGATATAGTGTATATAAGCAAACAATTTTGAATGCTCGTGAAAAGTCGGGAAAACGAAGATAGAAGACCGTTCTATAGGCTCTCGCCCGTGCCACCCAATGCGCAGGGGTCCCTCCCCAAACCCAATTTCCACTACCCAGTTCAAGCATATTTCCTTGACGTAATAAGCCTGAAAAACATTTTCTACAAGTTACGGAAGACACAATTATGGAGAAGGCTTCAGTTTTGACCAAAAACTTAACCTGATCCCGACAAACCTCTAAAAAGTTGCGGATTTTATTTTGTTTGTGTCGCGGTAATATTATTTGATTAGATAGAAAAACTAATCAAACAGTAACCACAATTTGAGTGAAATTTTACAAAAATTATAAAAACATGATCGTAAAGTTGTCGATATTGTGTAGTTTTCAAAATCATATATTGTTAGGTTTATTGAAAATCGGTTCTCAATCGTTGTACAAAAAATCCTTGTTCTTTATTGGATTTTTTTTCCAGAAATTATCTAGCAAATAATGATTTGAACCGCTTTATTTTGTTTTTTTTTGCGATGTAACTAGAAGCTGCTTTCGCTGAAAATGAAAGGAATATCTAGAATTGTTGCAACGATGGCGTTTATTTCAAAAAACGTCCGAAATTTTTTTTGGCGAACTTAAGACACTTTTAAAAACATATCGCCCGAAACGAAATAAGATCTTTCCCTTAAAGAAATTTTTTAAGGGAAAGTTCTGATTTCACCACATTTTTAAAACAAAATTCCCTGCACGTTAAATTAGGACTACAGAGACACAAGTGTTAGACCATTTTGTAAATTATATTGGAAAGCTTTGTAATCTGGGTTTAAAAACAAATTAAATTGCAAAATTTTATTTTGTTCTAATTACCGTACTCTTTTGATCGTTAGATTTTTGTTTTCTTTAACCAAACTTTTGGTTCTTTTGTTTTGGTTTTTATTTCGCAGAATTGTCTTTAAAAAAAAACTGCAAGTTTTTTTATGTTTCTAATGAATTTGATATCTTCCTGCATCCAGTTCTACGCGTTAATAAACAATTTTAGTACATTTTTAGTACCAGTCTTACTAAAATAGAAAAAAAAATTGATTTTAATAATTTAATAACCGATTCTAATCTTTCTTTTTGAAATTAAATTAAAATCAATTCTAATGCAGTTTCATCCATGATAATCGATTATTTATCCGTTTATTTCTCGAAACAATTATTTTCAATTTTTATCGGTTTTAATCCATTATTTTGATCCCATTTTTTTTTCAGGATGTTTGCTCAACAATCCATTAATATCGGTTATAAACGATTATAATCCCTTTTGATTGCCCATTTTCATTTTGAAGTTGCATCTAAACTGCTTTTATTTTATCCTTTTTGTGGACGTTAGTTCCTGTGAAAATTGAGAAAGCTTTTTTAAACGGTCTTTAAATCAAGTCAAAAGAATCACGTTTTTTTTTTCATTTCTTCCCCATTAGATTTGTTTCATCGTGCACATTTTAAGCTTTTTCAATCAACAAAACTTCATAAAATATTTTTAGTTTCATGATTGCTTGGAAGATTTTTTTTTCATCTACCGGGGGAACCTTTCAACTTAATTAACAGGGTCTCTATGAATTTTTTTTGTGGGAGAAATTTGTGTTCAGATAAAACAAAGTTTGACAAAAGATCTCTCTTGTTAAATTTTGTTAGAGACAAAAAACTAATAACCCATGATTTATAACTCAAATTATGTTTTGGTGTGACACAATTTTGGCGAAATAAGAGACTATAACCGGTAATAATAGATTATAATTGTTTAAGGGCTTTTCTAATTATAATCGATTATAAGAGATAATAATCTCTTGAAAATATGACGAATATGATCAGTTGCAAATCCTTCAAACCCCCAATTTTGATAGTTATAATCAATCATAACTGTCGAAAAATAATCATTTTAATCCGTTATAATCGATTGCTTACGCCTTTATTTAGATGCGGGTTTAAAAATGAAAAAGGAAGAATTTTACAAGATTTTGTATATGAAAAGGTTGCATCGACTTTTGGAGAATCCTGTTTTGCGATGCTCTTTAACTATTTTAAATACGTCTACAAAAAAGTTTTAAAAAATTTCAAATTTCAATTGGTTTTTGTTTGTCTAACTAACACATGTTGCACTTTGGGTAGAAAACCGAATCGCAACAACGTCTCAAGTGATCAAACATAATGTTTCCAACCAAATTCAACTGGTTTTCAATTATTTTTTCAGTTGTCTGTTGATTCGCTTGAAAGTTTTAATAAATTCCGCCAAATTGTTGACATTAAACATGACATTGGAAAAAAAAGCATACTGTTGTCTACCTTCAGTTCTTATTATCGTGGCAATCCTCAAACTGCATTGAAAATTGATCATTTTGTGGATCTCGTTAAAGTTAGTGGTTTATTTTCACAAAATCTCCTCAAAAAGTAGATTCTTTTTTTCACACAAATAAATATTCATGTCGATATGAAAGAAAATTGTAAGAAGTTCACAAAGAGGAAACGTCTATCAAACTTGTTGCATAAAATTTTAAGCACTGAAATTGCCCTTAAATTTCCAATGATTTAAAAACATATTAATTTAAAAAATTGGAACTTCATTTGAAAACCTAAAAACACTGTTAAAAAATTTCGAAAAAATTGTTTTTTAAAACAGTTGCAATTTTTCTACTCTATCATCTGTAAGTCTTAAACAGACCAGTCAAAAGATAGCAAAGCCTGAAAAGAATAAAAACCGGAGACGAATAATTGGTATTCTTGCCGTAAGGTGAGAACATGTAAGGCTACAGAAATTACATTCACACAAAATTCGAAATCGTCCTTAGCCTGGAAACAGTCTTGACCTGTGAAAACTTAACAAAAAATTGAATCATTCAAAAAATCCTTGTTCTTTATTGGATTTTTTTCCAGAAATTATCTAGCAAAAAATGATTTGAACCGCTTTTTTTGCAATGTAACTAGAAGCTGCTTTCACTGAAAATCAAAGGAATATCTAGAATTGTTGCAACCAAGGCGTTTATTTCAAAAAACGTCCGAAATTTGTCTCGGTGAACTTAAAACACTTTTAAAAACATATCGTCCCAAAACGAAATAAGATCTTTCACTTGAAAAATTTTTGTAAGGGAAAGATCTCATTTCACCACATTTTTAAAGCAAAATTCTCTGCACGTTAAATTAGGACTACAGAGACACAAGTGTTAGACCATTTTGTAACTTATATTGAAAAGCTTTGTAATTTGGTTTTAAAAACAAATTAAATTGCGAAATTTTATTTTTGTTCTAATTACCGTACTCTTTTGATCGTTAGATTTTGTTTTCTTTAACCAAACTTTTGGTTCTTTTGTTTTTGTTTCTATTTCGCAGAATTGTCTTTTTAAAAAAAACTGTGAGTTTTTTATGTTATTAATGAATTTGATATCTTCCTGCATCCAGTTTTACCCGGTAATAAACAATTTTAGTACATTTTTAGTACCAGTCTTACTAAAATAGAGAAAAAATTGATTTTAATCATTTAATAATCGTTTCTCTTCTCTCTTTTTGAAATCAAATTAAAATCAATTATAATGCAGTTTCATCCATGATAATCGATTATTTATGCATTTATTTTTCAAAACAATTATATTCAATTTTAATCGGTTTTAATCCATTATTTTGATCCCATTTTTTATTTCAGGATGTTTGCACAACAATCCATTATAATCGGTTATAAACGGTTATAATCACTTTTGATTGCCCATTTTCATTTTGAAAATGCATGTAAACTGCTTTTATTTTATGCTTTTTGTGGAAGTTAGTTGCTGTGAAAATTGAGAAAGCTTTTTTAAACGGTCTTTAAATCAAGTCAAAAGAATCACGTTTTTTTTCATTTCTTCCCCATTAGATTTGTTTCACGGTGCACATTTTAAGCTTTTTCAATCAACAAAATTTCATAAATTTTATTTAGTTTCATGATTGCTTGGAAGATTTTTTTTTCATCTACAGCGGGAACCTTTCAACTTAATTAACAGGATCTCTATGAATTTTTTTTCGTGGGAAAAATTTGTGTTCAGATGAAACAAAGTTTGACAAAAGATCTCTCTTTTTAAATTTTGTTGGAGACAAAAAACTAATAAGCCATGATTTATAACTCAAATTATGTTTTGGTGTGACACAATTTTGGCAAAATAAAAGACTATAACCGGTAATAATAGATTATAATTGTTTTAGGGCTTTTCTAATTATAATCGATTATAAGAGATAACAATCTCTTAAAAAATATGAATTATGATCATTGTAAATCCTTCAAACCCCCAATTTTGATAGTTATAATCAATCATAACTGTCGAAAACTAATCATTTTAATCCGTTATAATCGATTGCTAATGCTTTTATTTAGATGCGGGTTTAAAATCGAAAAAGGAAGATTTTTACAAGATTTTATAATTGAAAAAGTTGCAACGACTTTTGGAGAATCCTGCTTGCATTGCTCTTTAACTGTTTTAAATACGTCTACAAAAGAAATCATAAAAATTTCAAATTTCAGTTGATTTTTGTTTGTTTAACTAACACATGTTGCACTTTGGGTAGTAAACTGAATCGCAACAACGTCTCAAGTGATCAAACATAATGTTTCCAACCAAATTCAACTGGTTTTCTATTATTTTTTCAAGTTGTTTGTTGATTCGCTTGAAAATTTTAATGAATTCCGCCAAATTGTTGACATTAAACATGACATTTGAAAAAAAGCATAATCTTGTTTGCTACTCTATCATCTGTAAGTCTTAAACAGACCAGTCAAAAGATAGCAAAGCCTGAAAAGAATAAAAACCGGAGACGAATAATTGGTATTCTTGCCGTAAGGTGAGAACATGTAAGGCTACTGAAATTACATTCACACAAAATTCGAAATCGTCCTTAGCCTGGAAACAGTCTTGACCTGTGAAAACTTAACAAAAAATTGAATCATTCAAAAAATCCTTGTTCTTTATTGGATTTTTTTCCAGAAATTATCTAGCAAAAAATGATTTGAACCGCTTTTTTTGCAATGTAACTAGAAGCTGCTTTCACTGAAAATCAAAGGAATATCTAGAATTGTTGCAACCAAGGCGTTTATTTCAAAAAACGTCCGAAATTTGTCTCGGTGAACTTAAAACACTTTTAAAAACATATCGTCCCAAAACGAAATAAGATCTTTCACTTGAAAAATTTTTGTAAGGGAAAGATCTCATTTCACCACATTTTTAAAGCAAAATTCTCTGCACGTTAAATTAGGACTACAGAGACACAAGTGTTAGACCATTTTGTAACTTATATTGAAAAGCTTTGTAATTTGGTTTTAAAAACAAATTAAATTGCGAAATTTTATTTTTGTTCTAATTACCGTACTCTTTTGATCGTTAGATTTTGTTTTCTTTAACCAAACTTTTGGTTCTTTTGTTTTTGTTTCTATTTCGCAGAATTGTCTTTTTAAAAAAAACTGTGAGTTTTTTATGTTATTAATGAATTTGATATCTTCCTGCATCCAGTTTTACCCGGTAATAAACAATTTTAATACATTTTTAGTACCAGTCTTACTAAAATAGAGAAAAAATTGATTTTAATCATTTAATAATCGTTTCTTTTCTCTCTTTTTGAAATCAAATTAAAATCAATTATAATGCAGTTTCATCCATGATAATCGATTATTTATGCGTTTATTTTTCAAAACAATTATATTCAATTTTAATCGGTTTTAATCCATTATTTTGATCCCATTTTTTATTTCAGGATGTTTGCACAACAATCCATTATAATCGGTTATAAACGGTTATAATCACTTTTGATTGCCCATTTTCATTTTGAAAATGCATGTAAACTGCTTTTATTTTATGCTTTTTGTGGAAGTTAGTTGCTGTGAAAATTGAGAAAGCTTTTTTAAACGGTCTTTAAATCAAGTCAAAAGAATCACGTTTTTTTTTCATTTCTTCCCCATTAGATTTGTTTCACGGTGCACATTTTAAGCTTTTTCAATCAACAAAATTTCATAAATTTTATTTAGTTTCATGATTGCTTGGAAGATTTTTTTTTCATCTACAGCGGGAACCTTTCAACTTAATTAACAGGATCTCTATGAATTTTTTTTCGTGGGAAAAATTTGTGTTCAGATGAAACAAAGTTTGACAAAAGATCTCTCTTTTTAAATTTTGTTGGAGACAAAAAACTAATAAGCCATGATTTATAACTCAAATTATGTTTTGGTGTGACACAATTTTGGCAAAATAAAAGACTATAACCGGTAATAATAGATTATAATTGTTTTAGGGCTTTTCTAATTATAATCGATTATAAGAGATAACAATCTCTTAAAAAATATGAATTATGATCATTGTAAATCCTTCAAACCCCCAATTTTGATAGTTATAATCAATCATAACTGTCGAAAACTAATCATTTTAATCCGTTATAATCGATTGCTAATGCTTTTATTTAGATGCGGGTTTAAAATCGAAAAAGGAAGATTTTTACAAGATTTTATAATTGAAAAAGTTGCAACGACTTTTGGAGAATCCTGCTTGCATTGCTCTTTAACTGTTTTAAATACGTCTACAAAAGAAATCATAAAAATTTCAAATTTCAGTTGATTTTTGTTTGTTTAACTAACACATGTTGCACTTTGGGTAGTAAACTGAATCGCAACAACGTCTCAAGTGATCAAACATAATGTTTCCAACCAAATTCAACTGGTTTTCTATTATTTTTTCAAGTTTTTTGTTGATTCGCTTGAAAGTTTTAATAAATTCCGCCAAATTGTTGACATTAAACATGACATTTGAAAAAAAGCATACTCTTGTTTACCTTCAGTTCTTATTATCGTGGCAATCCTCAAACTGCATTGAAAATTGATCATTGTGTGGATCTCGTTAAAGTTAATGGTTTATTTTCAAAAATCTCCTCAAAAAGTAGATTCTTAAGCAGTTTTTTTCACAAAAATAAATATTCATGTCGATATGAAAGAAAATTGTAAGAAGTTCACTAACAGGAAACGTCTATCAAATTTAATGCATAAAATTTTAAGCACTGAAATTGTCTTTAAAATTCCAATGGTTTAAAAACATAATAATTTGAAAAACTAAAATTTCATTTGAAAACCAAAAAACACTGTTTAAAATATTTAGAGAAAATTGTTTTTTAAAACAGTTGCAATCTTTCTGTTCTATCATCTGTAAGTTTTAAACAGACCAGTCAAAAGATAGCAAAGCCTGAAAAGAATAAAAACCGGAGACGAATAATTGGTATTCTTGCCTTAAGGTGGGAACATGTAAGGCATCTGCCAGCTGGCTTCTTCGGTGTCTTAAGTTCCCTCAACCAAGCCCAACTACAGAAATTACACTCACACAAAACTCGAAATCGTACTTAGCCTGGAAACAGTCTTGACCTGTGAAAACTTAACGAAAAATTGAATCAATCAAAAAATCATTGTTCTTTATTGGATTTTTTTTCCAGAAATTATCTAGCAAAAAATGATTTGAAACGCTTTATTTTTTTTGCGATGTACCTAGAAGCTGCTTTCACTGAAAATCAAAGGAATATCTAGAATTGTTGCAACCATGGCGTTTATTTCAAAAAACGTCCGAATGTTTTTTCGGTGAACTTAAAACACTTTTAAAAACATATCGTCCCGAAACGAAATAAGATCTTTCCCTTAAAAAAGTTTTTTAAGGGAAAGATCTCATTTCACCACATTCTTAAAACAAAATTCTCTGCACGTTAAATTAGGACTACAGAGACACAAGTGTTAGACCATTTTGTTACATATATTGGAAAGCTTTGTAATTTGGGTTTAAAAACAAATTAAATTGCAAAATTTTATTTTTGTTCTTATTACCGTACTCTTTTGATTGTTAGATTTTTGTTTTCTTTAACCAAATTTTTGGTTCTTTTGTTTTTGTTTTTATTTCGCAGAATTGTCTTTTTAAAAAAGAACTGCGAGCTTTTTATGTTACTAATGAATTTGATATCTTCCTGCATCCAGTTTTACGCGGTAATAAACAATTTTAGTACATTTTTAGTACCAGTCTTACTAAAATAGAGAAAAAATTGATTTTAATCATTTAATAATCGATTCTCTTCTCTCTTCTTGAAATCAAATTAAAATCAATTATAATGCAGTTTCATCCGCTTTTGTTTTATACTTTTTGTGGACGTTAGTTCATGTGAAAATTGAGAAAGCTTTTTTAAACGGTCTTTAAATCAAGTCAAAAGAATCACGTTTTTTTTTCATTTCTTCCCCATTAGATTTGTTTCACGGTGCACATTTTAGGCTTTTTAAATCAACAAAACTTCATAAAATTTATTTAGTTTCATGATTGCTTGGAAGATTTTTTTTTCAAGTACCGCGGCAACCTTTCAACTGAATTAACAGGATCTCTATGAATTTTTTTTTCGTGGGAAAAATTTGTGTTCAGATGAAACAAAGTTTGTAAAAAAGATCTCTCTTGTTAAATTTTGTTAAAGACAAAAAACTAATAACCCATGACTTATATCTCAAATTATGTTTTGGTGTGACACAATTTTGGCAAAATAAGAGACTATAACCGGTAATAATAGATTATAATTGTTTTAGGGCTTTTCTAATTATAATTGATTATAAGAGATAACAATCGCGTGAAAAATATGACAATTATGATCAATTTTAAATCCTTCAAAGCCCCAATTTTGATAGTTATAATCAATCATAACTGTCGAAAAATAATCATTTTAATCCGTTATAATCGATTGCTTACGCCTTTATTTAGATGCGGGTTTAAAAATGAAAAAGGAAGATTTTTACAAGATTTTATAATTCAAAAAGTTGCATCGACTTTTGGAGAATCCTGTTCTGCGATGCTCTTTAACTATTTTAAATACGTCTACAAAAAAAATCATAAAAATTTCAAATTTCAGTTGATTTTTGTTTGTTTAACTAACACATGTTGCACTTTGGGTAGTAAACCGAATCGCAACAACGTCTCAAGTGATCAAACATATTGTTTCCAACCAAATTCAACTGGTTTTCTATTATTTTTTCAAGTTTTTTGTTGATTCGCTTGAAAGTTTTAATAAATTCCGCCAAATTGTTGACATTAAACATGACATTTGAAAAAAAGCATACTCTTGTTTACCTTCAGTTCTTATTATCGTGGCAATCCTCAAACTGCATTGAAAATTGATCATTGTGTGGATCTCGTTAAAGTTAATGGTTTATTTTCAAAACTCTCTTCAAAAAGTAGATTCTTAAGCAGTTTTTTTCACACAAATAAATATTCATGTCGATATGAAAGAAAATTGTAAGAAGTTTTCTAACAGGAAACGTCTATCAAATTTAATGCATAAAATTTTAAGCACTGAAATTGTCTTTAAAATTCCAATGGTTTAAAAACATAATAATTTGAAAAACTAAAATTTCATTTGAAAACCAAAAAACACTGTTTAAAATATTTAGAGAAAATTGTTTTTTAAAACAGTTGCAATCTTTTTGTTCTATCATCTGTAAGTTTTAAACAGACCAGTCAAAAGATAGCAAAGCCTGAAAAGAATAAAAACCGGAGACGAATAATTGGTATTCTTGCCTTAAGGTGGGAACATGTAAGGCATCTGCCAGCTGGCTTCTTCGGTGTCTTAAGTTCCCTCAACCAAGCCCAACTACAGAAATTACACTCACACAAAACTCGAAATCGTACTTAGCCTGGAAACAGTCTTGACCTGTGAAAACTTAACGAAAAATTGAATCAATCAAAAAATCATTGTTCTTTATTGGATTTTTTTTCCAGAAATTATCTAGCAAAAAATGATTTGAAACGCTTTATTTTTTTTGCGATGTACCTAGAAGCTGCTTTCACTGAAAATCAAAGGAATATCTAGAATTGTTGCAACCATGGCGTTTATTTCAAAAAACGTCCGAATGTTTTTTCGGTGAACTTAAAACACTTTTAAAAACATATCGTCCCGAAACGAAATAAGATCTTTCCCTTAAAAAAGTTTTTTAAGGGAAAGATCTCATTTCACCACATTCTTAAAACAAAATTCTCTGCACGTTAAATTAGGACTACAGAGACACAAGTGTTAGACCATTTTGTTACTTATATTGGAAAGCTTTGTAATTTGGGTTTAAAAACAAATTAAATTGCAAAATTTTATTTTTGTTCTTATTACCGTACTCTTTTGATTGTTAGATTTTTGTTTTCTTTAACCAAACTTTTGGTTCTTTTGTTTTTGTTTTTATTTCGCAGAATTGTCTTTTTAAAAAAAAACTGCGAGCTTTTTATGTTACTAATGAATTTGATATCTTCCTGCATCCAGTTTTACGCGGTAATAAACAATTTTAGTACATTTTTAGTACCAGTCTTACTAAAATAGAGAAAAAATTGATTTTAATCATTTAATAATCGATTCTCTTCTCCCTTCTTGAAATCAAATTAAAATCAATTATAATGCAGTTTCATCCATGAAAATCGATTATTTATCCGTTTATTTTTCACAGCAATTATATTCAATTTTAATCGGTTTTAATCCATTATTTTGATCCCATTTTTTATTTCAGGATGTTTGCACAACATTCCATTATAATCGGTTATAAACTGTTATAATCCCTTTTGATTGCCCATTTTCATTTTGAAGTTGCATCTAAACTGCTTTTATTTTATCCTTTTTGTGGACGTTAGTTCCTGTGAAAATTGAGAAAGCTTTTTTAAACGGTCTTTAAATCAAGTCAAAAGAATCACGTTTTTTTTTTTCATTTCTTCCCCATTAGATTTGTTTCATCGTGCACATTTTAAGCTTTTTCAATCAACAAAACTTCATAAAATATTTTTAGTTTCATGATTGCTTGGAAGATTTTTTTTTCATCTACCGGGGGAACCTTTCAACTTAATTAACAGGGTCTCTATGAATTTTTTTTGTGGGAAAAATTTGTGTTCAGATAAAACAAAGTTTGACAAAAGATCTCTCTTGTTAAATTTTGTTAGAGACAAAAAACTAATAACCCATGATTTATAACTCAAATTATGTTTTGGTGTGACACAATTTTGGCGAAATAAGAGACTATAACCGGTAATAATAGATTATAATTGTTTAAGGGCTTTTCTAATTATAATCGATTATAAGAGATAATAATCTCTTGAAAATATGACGAATATGATCAGTTGCAAATCCTTCAAACCCCCAATTTTGATAGTTATAATCAATCATAACTGTCGAAAAATAATCATTTTAATCCGTTATAATCGATTGCTTACGCCTTTATTTAGATGCGGGTTTAAAAATGAAAAAGGAAGAATTTTACAAGATTTTATATATGAAAAGGTTGCATCGACTTTTGGAGAATCCTGTTTTGCGATGCTCTTTAACTATTTTAAATACGTCTACAAAAAAGTTCAAAAAAATTTCAAATTTCAATTGGTTTTTGTTTGTCTAACTAACACATGTTGCACTTTGGGTAGAAAACCGAATCGCAACAACGTCTCAAGTGATCAAACATAATGTTTCCAACCAAATTCAACTGGTTTTCAATTATTTTTTCAGTTGTCTGTTGATTCGCTTGAAAGTTTTAATAAATTCCGCCAAATTGTTGACATTAAACATGACATTGGAAAAAAAAGCATACTGTTGTCTACCTTCAGTTCTTATTATCGTGGCAATCCTCAAACTGCATTGAAAAATGATCATTTTGTGGATCTCGTTAAAGTTGATGGTTTATTTTCAAAAATCTCTTCAAAAAGTTAAGCAGTTTTTTTTCACATAAATAAATACTCATGTCGATATGAAAGGAAATTGTAAGAAGTTCACTAACAGGAAACGTCTATCAAACTTGTTGCATAAAATTTTAAGCACTGAAATTGTCTTGAAAATTCCAACGATTTATAAACATAATAATTTAAAAAACTAAAATTTCAATTGAAAACCAAAAAACACTGTTAAAAATATTTCGAGAAAGTTGTTTTTTAAAACAGTTGCAATCTTTCTACTCTATCATCTGTAAGTTTTAAACAGACCAGTCAAAAGATAGCAAAGCCTGAAAAGAATAAAAACCGGAGACGAATAATTGGTATTCTTGCCTTAAGATGGGAACATGTAAGGCATCTGCCAGCTGGCTTCTTCGGTGTCTTAAGTTCCCTCAACCAAGCCCAACTACAGAAATTACATTCACACAAAATTCGAAATCGTACTTAGGCTGGAAACAGTCTTGACCTGTGAAAACTTAACAAAAAATTGAATCATTTGAAGACTGGTTCATAAATAATAGCGGATTTAGGGGGAGAGAGGGGAATGCGTCGCCCCTCCCATAGGAATTTTACTCCCTGCTCACCCAAAGGGTCACCCCTCTGGTATTTTTTAAAACATCCTGATCGGCCCTGAACAATCCTTTACCATTTTTGAAAGCACGAGGGTTGCGCGGAAAAACGCAATTTTATTATCAAAACATTCCAAAAATTTCCCATAAACATCTTTTTTTTGCAATTACACTTAGTATGTCAACAAAAAAAAAATAAAAAATTTTCTTTGAATTATAAGCATTATCCCGGATTGATCAAAACTTCTTATCATACACTTTCCATAAATGAAAAACTTCTTAACATACCTTTTCATTCATTTCCAGACGGACAGAAATTTGTATGAAATCTCTATGACAAGCATTTTCCCATGTATAAAAATTAATTGGGAAGTATTTTTCCATGAACAAAAAATTTTTCTTAAGTTATGTTCTGCAAAATTTTGGGTCTTGTTCATAACCGTACGCAAGTGACAAACAACTGGGTTTACTAAAAGCACCAAAGGTTTGACTGATCTTGCATTTATAATGCATAGAAAACCACATGAATTGTCGTGCATCTGTCTTTCACAATTGATATAATGAAAACAATAAACTTTTAAGCTTCGGCAAAAATTTAAAACGATGATTATTTTTAAAACTTGAATTTTTCAATTATCCGACATCAATCAAGGCATAAATAAACAAGCCATAGCAAAAAATAGGCGCTTTCAGCGTTTTCGAAAAAAGTAATTAGGCGAACAGGAAAAAATTCCAACATTAGTGTATCCAGACGTTATGCACACAAAAATTAAATTTTGCATGCAAAAATTGTTTGTTGGAGGATGTTTATTTGAGTACTAATTTCGATTTGTGGTTGAAAAAAAACAAAAAAAATCTCAAAATTATTTTGAAAATTTTTTTATGTCGCCATCAAAAAAAATGCTAGTCATACAATTTTCATACGTGGGAATTGTATGACAAGCATTTTTTCGAAAAGCAAAAACCTCAGTTTTTTCGTTGCCGGACTGTTTTATTAGAATCAAAAAGCCGCAGAATTTAGTTTAAACTTTTTTCAACCATTTTTAGAAATTGAAAACTGTATGACAAGCGTTTTCCCATACACTCGGTGCATGGTTTTGTATGATAAGCATTTTCGGTGTATGGAGGTCAACCCGGGCGCTCGTTGAAAGTGACTGCTCTTATCAATTGATTGTAGACTTTGCATTGGCAGACTACGCCGAACCAAGCCCATGGTTGTAAAAACTTGATTGAAATTGGATTTGATAGTAAACTGATTTTTAACTACTCTTAATGAAAAAATAGGAAAAACAGACAAAGCATTCTGGTTTTCTGATGTACTGCTGCTCATACATACTCTGTTACTTTCCCACATTGCTCGGGTTATTCTCGAAGTTTTTCAGGTTTTACTCGAGTTACCTTGATGTAGTTAAGTTCCTTATTTTCTGAGGAGTAATCCATAAGCTGACTCATATAGAATTCGGGGGAAGAATTCCAATTGTTGTTCTGAGACCTGTACTGCAGGTATTTCTCAACTTGCCATTCACAGCATCCACCTAATCAGTCAAATGAAAGTCAATCATATGTTTTCGGCCGAATTTAAAAATTTATTTTTTTTCTACTGCACCTCATTGTATAGATTTTAAAATCTTTTGATTCGAGAGGCGCCTAGTGGCCAAAAACCAAGCGGTGTTATCTCCAGAAAATGATTACAAACAGTTTGTACTTAATGTTTTGAATAAAACAATTTTTAGGAAATTTTCTATCCCCACTGTAAGTGGTTTCTTGGAACAAAGATAGCATCTGAATCAAAAATTCAATTTGTTTAAGCAATATGTTACTCTTAAAACCAAGTTTCCATTTTAATTTGCTAAATGTAATGTTTTTTTTTATGGCAAACCCTATCACTGTATGAAAGTTTTAAAAAAATCACGCAAAACGAAAAGACTTACCAAGAAAAAAGACCACAAAAAATGTGATATTACGCTTGCAAAGAATCTCATCGAATCTGAAAGAAGTCGACAAGCTTTGAATGAGAGAGTAGAATTTGAGTGAGCCGATCATGGGAGGAGGGTTGTTGGTGGTTCGTGATTCTTGTGTTTTAATATAGGGAATAGAGCATCCCGCTCAACAACCTATGTATTAAGATAGTGAAAAGGTTTACTAATGTATTAGGATAGGGAATAGCTTTCCCGATGTATTAAGTTAGGTTATAGGTTACAGCTGGTAAGATGGTAAAGTTCACAATTTTTTTGACACCCAAATTTTTTTTGGCTCTCAAATTTGCCGATCATGTGTTTCCAATGTAACTCCTACAAATTGAGATATGTAAGGGCTATCTTTCTGACAAAACTTCGGTATGGTAAGTTTCAGAAATCTTTTTAAAAAATTTCAGTTTTTACTGGCAAGTGAATTTTGGAACTTAACTTAACTTGAAAACTAAAAAAATTCGAAGCTAAGTTATAGATGGTAAGCATGGTAAGCAGTAAAAATGAGTATGTAAATGTAAGGTAATATATTGAAAAAATTTTTTTTCAAAAAAATCCATTAAATACTTGCTTCATCCTGATTATATTCTCACGGGTTATCTGGAGAAAAATTGACAAGAAAGGATTTTCTTTGACAGACTAATTATTCCGCTCCACCCGATATCCGGGGAAATTTGACTACTCCGTGAAATTGATTGATTTTATAACCCTTTCAAGCTCTTATTCCCCAGGTTATCTGGAGAAACGATGACCTCTACTAATTACTTTTATGCCTTTTCTCAAATATCTTTTTTTTCCACAGTTATCTTTTGATTATGGGACAGATGAACACTGCCCGATCTGGCGCAAAGTTAGTGAAGCGTAAAAGCCTGGTAAAGCCTTCTTCTGAGATTAAATTTAATGTTTTATTAAAAAATTAAAAAACTTCCATTCAAAACTCTATGGTTTTTTTATGAGAAATTAAGACATAAACCAGCAAAAATATTTTCAAATCATTCAATCAGATGTTTTTACAAGATCTCAAATTTACAAAAAAAAACAATTTTTTGTTTTGTTATATTCCTTGCTAGGACTAAATTCAATTCCACTTTGTCACTTTTTTTTTTTCAAAACTCTTAAAAATTATTAAAATTTCTCATAAACATAAATTTAAAACTTTTCAATTCATTTGCCGTGGTAAAAATTTATACTTTATTTAAAGTTGATTACACTTTTCGTAAATTGATCTATCTTATCGACATTTCTTTCAACTGGGGGACTACCAGAACAATATTCCATCATCAGTCTCATTGTTTTTTACCAATAGTTCAGTATTCTAGTGTTCTTTTGAAACAAAAAGGACTTTAGAGAGTTAAACTATATAAATAAATGAACAATTCACTGCATCGTATATTAATTTTACTGCAATTTTGTGCTTTTGCAAACAAAAACTATACTTTATGCAGAAAAAAGAAACTTATAAATCAGATAAAGCACATCAAGAACCATATTCGAGTTCTTCTAGAAAAATTTTAAAAGAGGAAATGCTGATTACATTGCCAAAAATCCACTTAAAATGTCAGTTTTTTGTAGTTTTCAGAGAACCATTTTTGGATACTACTTTTTTCAAAATGAGTGAAGTGATCTCTTTATTACCAAAGAATCAGTAAAAGAGTATTTTTTATCCAACCGTTCTTCTCTATCACTGATAAGACCTATATACTTGAACCTGAGCTCTGCAACAAAGACCCATACACACGTTTTATGTACTGGACAAAGGTTATTGACCACTGCTTTACACTCTAGATTGCAGATTTTTCTCAAGATTTCAATTGAGCAACATTCGTTGTCTGTTTTTTTGGGAGACTTAAGTCTGAAAAAAAGATAGTGCAAGAGCAATATCAAACATCCAAAATAACAAAAAAA
>NC_087071.1:9979213-10051387 GCF_963678635.1 Symsagittifera roscoffensis
GGGAAAGTTTAATCCGAAATGACCCAACTGATCATGAGAGTAATTCCCGTTTTGTCCCAGGAAGAACTCCCTTCCTGTTATTGTCATCCTAATTTGTGATAAATGGCTTTCTCTCAAATCTTCATCCGTGAAAAGCGCTTCACCGGTTGCATTATATCAGCTAAAATTTGCATATTTTTTCGCACGTTGCTGTAAATGGTGGTTAATGGGCGTGGGAATCAACTTCAATTAAATTGCATTTGATACCCAGAATTCATTACCTAAGTCAAAAGCATTAGGAAAGACTCTATTCCACATAGTGAGAGTATAGTTGCCATAAACTACTCTTTTGATTGGGTCCCTAAGTCTTATGTGCGACTCACTACCAACACTTGTGACTTCAACACCGGTACTTCTTCTGAGCAAAAAGATATGTTTGCAAATTTGAACTTTTTTTTTGCACATTGCTGAATTTACTACAAATCTACCGCTTTTTCGGAAAGATAACCATAGGGCATTCATTTCTATTGTACATTGAAAGTTTCTTCATTCCTGGTTTATTTTGCTAAATGCCAAATAGCATCAACTTTATCAGACTCGTGCTTTTCTAGAAAACCTTGATATATTTCATTTGTTAAAGCTTCTCACACGAAAAACGTATCTAGCTAATTCTGTATTATATCTTTAGCAATTACTCCATCAAAATTTGCTGATAAATTCAACGTGGTTTTTTTGATGTGAAAAACACCAAGTGATGATTTTTTTTTTCGAGTAGGACATGCTATATGGATTGATATCATCAAGTGTCCACGGCAAAAGAACTCTTTTCCAGACCTCTCAAGGTGTCATGATACGTAAAAACTTTTTAAGGTTGACAATAGCAACGCATCCTTTGTGTTTAAAAGTTTTGCTAACAAAAACTGGTTCTCTGGGTGTTTCAATATCGTGCATGTTAATTACCGAGTCAAGTCCGAAATGTTTGCTCCCTCAATTCTTCACTTTTGGCATTCCTGTTGGATCCTCAGTAATCAAAAAAACTATTCATATTTGCAATTCATACTTTTGCATTCAGGGTGCCAATGGTTTCTTCACCATTGATCTTTCGTTTAGTAGGTAAAGTCCACTCCACTGGATTAACTTATTTGACACCTTTACTGTTCCGTTTCCTCATGAGATGTTTTGTTAATTTTCGCTGATGATATTTTAAGTCTCTGATGCTAAGACACTACCGAATTTGTCTCGAAGAATAATTATAATCTTGTTTTCAAAACCTGGTATTCTCATCTTTTTTTGTATCCCATAATTTTTAAAACATGAGTAGATAGAAATTAGGAAAATTTTTGGAATATTCATGCAGGTATGTTGCATCGTCGCACCAGCTGTTTTTGTACCCCGTCACGGAAAACGACGAGAAACACAAAAAGTACTTAAAGTTGCTTCTGATGCAACCAGTTTGAACGGTAGTTCCCCTCTTTCTGTCGCTTCAGGTTTCCCTTTTAATTGAGTGCAATTGCTGTTTTTTATTCAGTGACACTATTTCAGTCACAATTATGTTTTCAAAAAGATATGCTCTTAAAGTTTCGCCGGTCAGTTTCACACTAGGGATTGTAGTACTGCCTTTACCCCACCAAAAAATGATTCCTTGTTGATGAGGAGAAGTAATTTGTTTTCACTAATAAATTACCTAACCTAGAACACTATTACTATCATCATCATCATTAGGGTCTTTGTAAAAAAAATAGTCCCTGACTCGTTTAGGCGCTGATCGTTCACTTCGTTTTCTAGTATTATACCGTTTTTGATCCCCCGTTCTGTTCTGTGCTGCCTTATCATCATCTTTTACTGAGATAAGTGCTTTCGATTTTGGTTTTATTCTCGCTTTTCTTGGTTTTTTAGAATATACTTCTTTTATTAAACCTTCCTTCGGTTCATTTTTGTGTTTACGATCGATGCTCCAATATGCAAAACTTCCAATGGAGTACTGAATTACTCGGAATTTGTTGCTCCCAATGTTGCAGCATCTCCTCAGGGTTAGAAATACTAGTAAAATCTCTTTTTGGGCTGGCATTGGGGAACTCAACAACTACGAAAACTTTTTCTTGCTCCTAAGTTTCTTTTTCTTGTATTGTTTTTGCACAATTTTTCTAAGCTTTAGCTTCTTGAGCGTTTACGTTTGTTCGCTCGTGAATAACGTTTAGACTATCATAAAATTTTTTTTGCTGTTTCTTAATTTTTTTGTCTTCAATCACAATTTTTAAATCAACTACAACCTCTTTCATTGTGTTTGGTCCGTTTTAGAATGACTTAAATTTATTTGACTGTCCCTTGCAAACCCCGTCATGGAACAAACTTCTTTAAACTGCTTTAAAACCCGTCACGGAATACGACGAGAAACACATAGATTACTTTAAGGTTACTTCTGATGCAACAAGTTTGAATGGTAGTTCCCCCTTTTTCTTTGCCTTTTAACTGTCAAGTTTGTCAAGTTTGCCTTTTAATTGAGTGCAATTGTTGCATACTCAATGACACTATTTCAGTCATAATTATGTTTTCAATGTCATATGCTGTTAAAAAATCGCCGGTCAGTTTCACTAGGCATTGTAGAACTGTCATTACCTCACCAAAAAACGATTCCTTGTTGCCCATGATGAGGATTTGTATTTTGTTTTCACTAATAAATTACCTAAGCTAGAACACTATTTTTATCGTTATCATAATTAGGGTCTTTATAAAAAAAATATAAAAAAAAATTAGTCCCCGACTCGTTTGGGCGCTGACCATACAATTGTTTATCTAGTATTATACCGTTTATTACCTCCCCTTCCGTTCTGTGATGCGCTATCTTCATCTTTTAAAGAGCTATGTGCTTTTGATTCTGATTTTGTTCTCGCTTTTCGTGACAATTAGACGATACTTCTTTTCTAAACTTCGCTTCGGTTCAGTTTTGTGTATACAATGTTGATCCTCTTCAGATGTTGATGTAGCAGTCGATTCTCCAATATCCAAAACTTCCTACTGAATACTGAATTGTTCGGAGTTTTTTGTTCCCGATGTTACTGCTTCTTCTCTCAGGGGTAGATAGGTAGCGCTGTCCGATGTTTCGTTTTGTACAGCAATTGTTCACCAGTGTTTAGAATACGTTCTTGATCAATTCTGAAAGCCAAACCAAGAAAACCTTTAGGGTAGTTATCCGCCGTAAACAAAATTTCTTGGCCGAGCTCTCCAGATTTTGATTTCTATTTTGGTTTCACAGCTTCCAGGTGAAGAGCCCGATCTAAAACATTTGTGATGTTCATGTCGTTGTCTCGCGTAGCTCAATTCTAACTGAACTGTGGTTGATCCATCGAGAAAACCTTGAGGCACTAAGTGATGCAATATGGAAAACCTTCAGAATATCATATCAACTTTTTTTGCTGTTTCTTAGTGGCTTAGTCTTCAATCACAATTTTCAGACCATTTACAATTTTTTTCCTTATCTTTGGTCCATTATAGAATGACCTAAACTTTTTTGACTGTCCCCTGCAAAAAGTAGGGTCAAAAATATTGCTTTGTTGTTCACGCCATACTTAGATTGTTACTCTTTTCTGTCTTAGTAGGTCTTTTGTCATTCTTGTTCGACGGCTTGTTTGGAGTTCCTTCTCTAGGCTCATTACGTAGTCGCTTGGCATTGCAAAGATTTTGTTTTGTAATGTTTCATTACATACAATCTATTAGCAAGGAGCAAGAGTGATTAAAAATTATGTAGTACGGGCTGTGTTTTGTCACTGCATGAATTGAAGATCTGTCAGCCATCATAAGTGTTTGAAGACATTTGACCCAATCGATGTAATTTTCTCCGACATATATAGTCGAGCCTTCTTCAATTGATCTGCTGGTTTGTTCGATGTGTGTTTACTTCAGCATGATATGATTTTCTGCTGGTTCTATAGATTCTCATTTGAAAATGTGAGGCAAGAATTTGATCCCTTGTCGCAGTGCAGATTTATTTGGCAGCTCAAACTTGAAATCTGATTGTCGACCGAAACCTTAGCTCTTGTTTTTCCTTTTGATTTTGTAATGGTACAGCTGCGAATTTGAAAATTGATCTCCAACTAGAAGAATGAACTTGAATCATTCAGATACCGGTAGCGGTCCAATGATATTTAGTGCGACCTGCCAAATTGGATGACTGCGCTTCCATGTCTGCAGTGAATGCACAATATTCTGGCTTGGTTTTTTCCGGCTCCATATTTTCACCTTCGACAACCCAAATTTTAAAGTCTCTGTTCATTCCAGGCCAGTAAAATCTTTCTTGAGTTCGTTGAAAAGTCTTTTTGTAACCAAAAAAAGTCCACAAATTTGAAATAACAAAACAAGCTTTCTTCCATAAAGGTCGGATTCAATTTGAACTACTTTGTACTATTCTGTCGTCAATTTCTTTCTTTTTAATATGCTGTTTTCGATCAGAAAATTTTCGAAGTCGACCCAAATATTTCATACTTTTTTCGAGGAGCCATTCATTTGTTTTTTCTCCGGCCTATCTTTATTTTATCCTTTGCTGTTTTTTTCTTTCGATTTGGGTTGATCCGTTTGCAATTCCAAATCAAGAGCTTTCAGCGATTGTTTTAAGATAAGGCTCAAAATATCTGTTGTTTTTCCTGTTTGAGTAACCATTTCTTCAGTGGTAGTGTCAACTCTTGATAAGCAGTCTGCAGGTGAAATTTAAATTTTTTTGAGTGTTCATCTAGTGTCATTTGAAAATAACCAGAAATTAAATCAATCTTAGAGAAGAACTAGTTGCAGTCCAATGAGTCAATGACATCACTAATCCTTTGTAGGGGTCAGCTTGTTTCTTAGATCTCACTGTTTAGTCCCCTATAATCAAATAGTTCTCTCTGCGATCCGTTTTTTCTTCTTAACAAGTAAAGATGAGGCTGCCCAATTTGAGTGAGTAGGCTCAATTATGTTGCCTTTTTCTAAAAGCTCTACAATCTTTTTATAGTTTCGCGCTTTTTACCTCCATGTTCCCGACTAAATGGTTTTGCATCATCGCTTACTTTGATTTTGTGCTTGTTGCAATTCAAATTTTCTAAATCAGTTGAACTGAGTGAAAAAATTTGGTGATGTCTTTTAAACATTATCTGTACTTTTTCTTTTCTTCTGATGACACTTGTGGACCGTCCAGAGTAGCATGTTTGCCTAAATGGGAGGGCTCCTGATGCAGCGGTCGTTCCTTGCTACTAAAATTCGTTTGCTTGAAACTTTTTTTCTCAATTTGGTGTAGTGAGCGACTTTGCTGTCATAATAAAAGTTAATAGTTTCATTTTGCATTTTTAGTACCCTCAGAAAACTTTTCCCTAGGCCTACATTTATCAGTGAATCAGCTACAAGTAGTCCGGTTTTTTCTTCGAAAACCTGTATACCTTCGATTAAGCCTTCTTGGCTACTGACGATGGTACCGTTTTAACCTTTGATGATAATTTCTACTAGTCTTCCATGTCTGATGGGTACTCATTCATTTCTCGCTGCTATTGCAAATTTTTGGAAGCCAGTCGTTGTTTGTGCTGATATAGGCAGCGCTGTCCGATGCTTTGTTTTATACAGCAGTTCTTCGCCAATGTTTAGAATACGTTCTTGATAAATTATGAAAGCCAAACCAAGAGTGCCTTTATGGCAGTTATCCGCCATAATCAAAATCTCTTGGCCGAGCTCTTCAGATTTTGACATCTATTTTGGTTTCACAGCTTGCAGGACAAAAGCCCGATTTAAAGCATTCGCGATGTTCATGTCCTTGTATCGCGTAGCTCATTTCTAACTTATCTGTGGTTGATCCCTCGAGGCACTAAGTGATGCAGTATGTCTTGGGACTCGTTTGTGTACGCCTTCAGCACCACTTGCAGCAAATCACCCAGAACATCTGTTAACTGATCACCTGCCTGCTGCACGCGATGCGCTAGCCATACTCGGAAGACCACCTGTTTTTTTTACTATAATACTTTCAAAAGACATTCGATGGCTTTGAAACACTTTCTAAGGGTACGGTATATTTTCATTGCAGATTTCTGCAATATTACCGCAAAGTATTGCGGCCGTTCATCAGTTTCGTTTCCACCTTCAGAACGTTTATATTTTCATTGTTGAGATAATAGCTCACAGTGCGTTAAGTAGCTTTTGAAGTCGTTAGAAGCGGTCAATGCCTCCGGCAATCACAACATGGGGATCAAACTTGCCGTTGCCATTCTTATCTCCTACCCTAAATAACTAATCTCTAAATTAACTCTGTAGGTGGAGTTTTTCTAGGTCTTACCCGCTGATTTCAGCTTAAAATAGCGTTCTTTTAGTCCCTTTAACTACATTATATCTGCTGCTAATTTGGAGAGTGATCAGTTTTCCTGCACAATTCTACTTTTAACCAGCTCGTTTTTTTGTCAATTTTTGATAAAATTGATCAATCTATTTCTTGTTTTTCAAGAATATTTGCAAAATTACGCTCCAAAACAGCAGAAGTTTTTGTCTAGTTTCACTTGGTATCTCAATGAAACTTCATTTTTCTGTGCTTAACGTTTTCTTTGATTTTGTAATAAATTTTCGGCATTTTTCATGACTTCCAAGTTTTTTTTCGAAACTGTAGTAGGGACGCGGATATCACTGCGAATATCCGTGTAATTGCTTAGCTGGAAGCAAACAACTTCAAAGATCAATTTGTCAATTATTTCTCCCTATAATTTGTTATGATTACATAATTGTCAACTGGAAAATTTTTCTGATAGTCCCAGTTTTCTACAAGTTCCTCTTTAAGATCGCTAAAATTAGCAAAGAAGCAAGATTTTGGATCTTCTCTTCTTACTTTCTATAAGTTTGTCCTATAACCTTGATACGCCAAGTTTCCACCAATTGGCATGTGGTTTGTCTTAGGGTTTTTTGTAAACCGTTGATTTTTGTTTTCAGACATCAAAAATTCTCCAATAAACACATCTTGAGTTTTCTCCTTGACATTTCCCTAAAACCATTCTAACTACTCTTCATTCTTTTTGGTCTGTAATGATTTTCTTTACTTGTTTACTTTTACATTTTACAGTGATTTTTGTTGGCTTTTTCTGGATTTACACCTTTTTTGTTTAGTTTTACGCTATCTCTTTGATCGTTTTTGTTCCCTGAGTCTTGGGATAAATGGGCTCATGACTTCCCAACTCACCATCTGACCCCCGGATTTTTCGGTCTTAACTAGGTTAAAAAGCTGAACTTAAATATTCGGAGTGTTCGAACCTTCCATCTAGTAGTATACAGGACAATCAGCGCTCTGACTTGTTCATACGCCCGGAGCGGAGGGTTCGTCGCCCAAATATTTGCTGATTGTGATGGACTATTGCTGTGAACAGGCCCATCCCGGAGCGCGACAAAAACCTCTATAAATCATTCGCCCAGACATTACACAGTGACGGAGCGTAGGAAAATCCCCATTGACGACTGGCTGACGTCAGTTACCTTAATTCAAATAGTTGTAGCCAGTTTTTCTGGTCTGTTTAAGTGCTAAATTTAGGCCATCAGCCAAACCAAACAACTTTTGTAATAGTAATTCAAATACTCTAGCCAGTTTTTCTGGTCTGTTTAAGTGCTAAATTTAGGCCATCAGCCAAACCAAATAACTTTTGATTAGCATTGATTGCATGCAAAAATGAACTCATCGCTGGGTCTCGGATCCCCAGACAACGTGAGTTTCATTAAAAACACGGCTAGAAAACTATATTTAAATATTTTTAAAGTCATTTCTACACTAGAATCATTAGCGATGGGTTGACTCTTTCCTCATTTCTAATAGCTCATGCTCTGCAATACTATATCAATATCGGATCGAATTCAAGGCGTTCAGCGCATTGAATTGCTAAAAATTAATTAAATTTCGCTAACAGAGTCTTTGGGCACCGGGCCTATAATTCCGACCTCTCCCGGGGATAACGTCGTTATCTGCCAATTTCTACTGCACGGGAGGGTACGGATCTGCCCCGAATGTCGCACTGATAGGCACCTTATCGTATTCTCGTGTTACAATAAGAGACTTCGACTTTCTTCCATTTTTTTTATCTTCTCGTACGACTAATTTTTTTCCGTCTTACAATCGGCTGCTGTGTTTTGACGCGTTTTTTAAAATCAAAATGGCCATAATTGTATTTTTTAGAACTGTTCCAGTTCAAATGGAAATTTTAAAAGTTTAAACTTCTTGAATATTCTGAGCCTCCTTTTGAATCTCATTTCGACGAAAACGCTTTCATTGTTGTTTTTAGAGTGCGTGGGAACGTTCGGCTGTGCCATCCAGGGAATTGGCACTTTTTCCCAGGGCAGCCCCATCAATGTCGACATGTGAGACAAAGATCGGTTTATCGCATACTTCGGTTTAACATTGAATGCATAACGGGTTATCATCAAATGACGGTCCAGTATTCTACATTGAACTTAAAAACCACATCACGAGTTATAGTTTTACTGGCACCATATCATATCTTCAAAGCCTTCTAATGTCTTACGTCATTCCATAATGAAATTTTCATTGCTCTCGCTTCTTCAAAAAGACTTGGAACGTGAAACGACAACTCATCCGTTGCAAAATAATTCAGAGCTTCTCACCAAGTATAATTGCTTACACATGCTGCTGCCCTAAATATTAAAATAAGAAACTCTGTGGCTGGGAAAGGTAATGAGGTACCACCCCTCTCGAGCGACCGTAACCAAACTCTACCAGGTCGCCACAAAGTGATGATTTATCCTATGCGGGTTTAAAAGTTTCAGTCTATTTTAAAAAAAGTTAGTCAACTACATCGCCTGTAAGAAAAAATAAAAACAAACTAAACTTATCATTGTAATTCAACAAATAGCAAAATACAATAATTTCAACATCTTGTCTGATCAGATTCTAAACAAAACAAAAATTATAAAGTTTTCTGTCATCAAGCTTGATTGGCTTGCTTAAGTTTTTACACACAAGGAAAAATCACAGCTTTAACTCCCTCCCTGACGACTTTCTTCATCTCGTCTTTGCCAGTTCTCAATCCATGGCCTCGTCTTCGTGTTCTCCCATTTCGCTGTCCTCTAGTACCTTCTTTCTTATCTCGACAGAATTTCGGGCCTTTGGCCAACTCTCTTGATCTGACAGTCTCTGTCTGCAGCAGGGTTCGCGATCCACATTCATTGTCTGTTCCAGGTTCCGGCAAAACTGTTGTGTAAGCACAGGCTTATATTTCGCTCCATGTGAGCTCGTAAGACCTCCGTTTTTGCACTTTGTGTTGAGCAAAACATTCCAGCTACACGCTTCACAGCCGTTGTGACAGCCTTTTTGTGGGTCAGGAACACTCTTTTATATGCGCCCGTCCCTATATTCAGCTGGTAGGATTGATAAGCTTGCGTGTTTTTAGACATATGACGCTTTGATTGTTCATATAACCATGAAGTTATCACGGCACGGAGCCAAGGCATTAACATCTGCCTCGCCCATATACTCTCGATAGCCTTACGTGTCCTCAGTATTCTGTTGGTGGTCTTGAACAGATCCATGTTTCTGCTTAAGCTCACTTTGCTCAGTTTCTCAGGGCTGGGTATCGCCATCGCTTGTTGTCATGCCATATCATTCTTTTCCTCTCGCCATGTTCCTCGCCTTCAATATTTCTACATAGTTACCAGCAGTGTCATCCGTATGGGCTGATTCAAGCACCGTGATGCGGCTATACTCGACTCCGTTCAAAATCACCTTCGGTATGTATGTTCGTCCGTTAGCGCTTGTAATATTCCTGTCTGGGGTCCGCCAAGGTTCCAGTTGATACCAGTTCCGCTGACAGCATTAGTGGCTGTGGAGTGCACCATTCCCTTGTCCGCTTTCGAAGCTTTTGTCATTGACATTAGTACCGCGGTTGCTTTTTTACTTGACCACAGAAAATGGTCACGTTATCATTGACTTTACTTTTGAATGTCCTCACCGTGGACTTGTATTTTTTGCAGCCCTCTCCTGGCTCTCTTGTCACCGGCGCTTTATTCCGTGACTGAGTCGGTCATACGGTCATACTCACCGTGTTCCATCGTTTTAGCCAAAATTTCGGGTTTATTCAGTCCCACTCTCATCACAGACTGCCCTATCTCCAGATCACGTCCCAGGTGCTTCTCATGAAAGCTACCCGTGTCCCCACAACTCCGATTTTTCTATTTTTTTTCACTCTAATATCGTTACCACTCTTTCTCTGGCAACGTGCTCAGGAATGCAACTCACATCGATTCATCAATTCTCCTCCTTCGAGGAGACTCGCAGAGCAGTTTTGGTGTACTTTTTCTTTGATACGCCTCCATCGATGACATCGCTTCCACAGGGGACAGGCCAGCTGGAGGTTCCATGGTAGGGGACATGAATGACGATGGTGCCATCAACACTAAGGACTTATTCGCTCCCCCACATTCTGTCTCCTTGAAATCGTATTCTAAGAGATCTCTATCCAGGGAACCTAGGTCAATTTCACTCACTTTGTCACTCTTACCCTCCATGCGTTTGTCCTCTCCTTGGTTTTCCTCATTCAAATCTTTATCTCTTCTGTTGTCATCTGGTCTGGGTCCAGGTCTAGAGGGGCCTTGGCTCATGTCATTTTCTGAGTCGGGACGAGCCGTTACCGTCAGGTCATCCCCTTGGTAGAAGACTTCATCATTTATGAGGACTTCTACAGTTTCCTCACCATGCAGTAGGGAAGATTCCTCCTCTCAGTTCAGTTCCCAATTCTGCCATCACCACCGTCTCCCACTTGAGCCACTTCAGCCTAGACTGGTCATCGGCTTGTGAGTACACGTCATTCCAATGGCTGGCGTAAACCTCGGGTTCCTTTGATGTCACAGGTTTTATTTTCTTCCGGCTCCACACTTCAGGGAAGGTGAAGTCGAAAGTGTGCAGGGCTACAACGTTCCTGCTGATGAAGCGTGGCTCCAATCCCTCACTCCGTTTTAACAATATTTCTTTCACATCCTGCGCTGCTCCAATTGTGATTAAACTGGTTGTTCGATAGATCTTCACCGCCCATTCGACATTTGAAGCTGTTGTTGAATTCCATCAGCACCCAACCAGCTATCTTCTCAAATAGCCTGCCAACGCAACATTTTCAGCTCTTGTTGCTCTACTCAATTCAGCAAGTGCCTATACCCCTTCACTTGCACATCTGCAAAACACGGTGCCAATATCAGTCCGTATGCAACTGTCACGAACTTCCTCAATTCAAAAAACGATAGCCAAGGGATCGATCCGCATCATGTGGGCCAAAGCAGTTAAGAGAGGCATGCCTCCAAATTTCTTTTGTTCCTTGGCATCAAAGACGTTCTTGCCCTCTTTATTCGAGCTTCTGTTCTGTTGCAGCTGATATTGAAGGAGCAGGGTCATCCATTCTTCGTCTTTCTGTAGGAGGCTGTCTTCAGCTGCGGGTCAAACTCCTTTCTCGACCCCTGCAACTGCTCCGGTTATTACAAACAAGTGTTCCAATTTACCATATGTCATCACTATCAGTGTGACAAGGCTATCCAACTGGATTTTGGTCAGTTCTAGAGTAAATAAGACCTCGGGTGCTTTCACGAAGCTCTCATTACCAAAGGTCCCATAAAGTGCCAGCGCGAGGCCATTAGACAACTTCCTAATGTGTTTCACAAAGTAGGCCATCAGGTACCTTGAAGCGCTGTGATAGCAATTGTTGATGAAAGCAAGCGTCCATCCCACGCCAATCCCTGTAAATTTTGTATAGGCTCTCTAATTTTGGCCCTCTTTGTCAGCACATCTGCCTGGAATCATCCCATGGACATCGGGTTTATCTCTCGCATCAGCCGCGAAAAAGTTGCTCCCGCCTCTTCTCTTGCGTCTAGCGTAGCCTTCAGGTATTGGTCAAATTTTTTTTTATCACCGCTGGTGCGTGCTCGAAAGCATCATGTCCAAGCTTTCTCAGTTGT
The DNA here is from genome assembly GCF_963678635.1 of Symsagittifera roscoffensis. Lineage (NCBI taxonomy): Eukaryota > Metazoa > Xenacoelomorpha > Acoela > Convolutidae > Symsagittifera > Symsagittifera roscoffensis. The sequence continues at coordinate 9,991,127 of NC_087071.1, forward strand.
AGAGACAATTAGAGCTACCCGTTGTCGTTGGTTTTTGTTCTCATGGCCAGATTCCTAAGGTCTTCTCAGTGGATGTTGCGCTCCTCCTTATCATACCCCCCTTTCATTCCTTACATAATCCGCCTGTCTGAACAACAAACTATTCGCCAATTGTTGCACCAGCTCGTGCTTATGATTCAAAATTAGTCTCATTTTCAAAAGTCGACCAAATTTGGAAAATTCTACACCCAGAATTTCGTCTAGCACGATAAGGGTTGTGCTGTGGTCCCTGAGTCTCTGGATTGCATTTTATATGTCTGACTATGCCGCAGGGAGCTCTCATGGGAAGAGATGACATATGATGTTAGCAACGTCTTGGTTCGGTGCCGGTATCACTACGTCAAATTGTCCTTACGACAGCAAGGTAACCATCACGTACATAAATTGCGAAGGCTCGGGCCATGAGACGTAGCCAGGCGACATTACGAAAATAACCTTGACCAGTTGCGTTGCAAAATAACGTTGCACTGAATTCTACCACTCCACAATAGCAAACAGAAGTGTTATGATAGCTTCCTCGAAGACTTCCATGCTCGGACACGACCTCCCGTCGATAAAACCGTTCAACAATCCTCAGCTCTGCAAGTGGTTTTTCGATTCTGCTATTATGACCACCTGTGGGTCCATGTTCACCACTCTTTGCACACTTATCGTCATCCACACTGACTGTCCCCAGTCCAGATTGGAAGCCATAGGTTTTCCCCTTTTCTGTTATTCCAGGTGCGCATATCTCCTCTCATTAATTTTAATTGAACCTGTCCGAGGGTGTTCCCTTGAATATTCACCCGCTTGCTATCCTGTTGGCTTGGCAACGTGCCAGTACATTTTATGATGCTTGTTTTGGGCTTTTTTTCTTCTAGGAACTTGCCATTTTGTCTCGGCGGCGCTTTTTCTGTTGCCTGGTGACGGATGTCCGGCACTATTTTCCTGTTTAGAGCTCCCACTGTGTTGTACCTGGGTGAACCCTCCAGATCCACTAGTCTGAAAATGGTGGAAAACTAGACTGTGTCCATTGGGCATCTTTTTTTTCGCGTCCGCGCGACACGTCAGCGTGTTCCTATTCAACTTGTTCCACATCAACGCACGGATCATGTCGATGTTGATGACCGCTGCTCGGTCTCCTTGAGAACCGAGCAGCGGTGAGCCACTGGGGCTCCTGCAGATTGATTGCGAGAATCGTGGTTGCTTGGGGAGATGCCTGTTGTTGGCCATTCCTTGTCCCATTTCGGTCTTCCAAGGATTGGCCTCTGGGAGCGGGGACGCTCCGCAACCTTTCTCTTATATCTGAGCTGCGAGTGGACTGGCTAGCACTTTCTCCCGCTGCCAAATGTCCCAGGCGATCCGCCAGTTGTTGATGCACTGTAACCACTGTTTACAGGGGTGGCCACTGTTGGCAACTTTGCCTCCATTTCCTCTACTTTCGTCTGAAAGGCGTCTTTAATCCACTGACTACTTTGCTGGGTATTCAAGTGTATCCCGTCTCTCGGCAAGGCGCGGTGATCCACCATTTGTAACGCAATCTCAACAATCATTAACCTGAGCCCATTCGGCTTTTGGCAATAAAGCTCTTTACCATCCCATTCAACCTGGTCACCCTCCCATTCAAGAAATCAGGTATTGATGAGCCAGCGTCTGGATTAAGGGAAATGGTGCACAAGACCACGAGCCCTCTCTTCCCTGGCAGGTGACTGGTCTGCACTTTGGGAGGGACCGATCGTACCCGAGCTCCTGTGCTCTGCTCTGTGTATATCATGCATCGTTGCATTGGCCACATTCTCGAACGTCTCCTGCAACTGAGGTGTCAGGTACGTTTCCGAGAGTTCCGCGTTGGCAGGCAAGCTCACTCGTAGTGGAGCTACAATTATCTTGGTTTATAGAGCTCTTGAGGCTTCGCCATAGCAGTCGTGTCGGCGTTCATCATGGCTAGGTCATCAGGTGACAACTGGCTCACCCTCGCGTTGTAATTTTTCCTCAACTTCTTTATCTCTTCTGCTTTGAGAGTGATTCGAGACACGTCAGTTTTTTTCTCCGTTTTTTTTCGCTTTCTCTTTAGACTTGTTGAGCTGCGAGCACAACTCTTGACAGTCTTTGTCTCTCTTCTCGAGAGATTATAGGGTCTCTGCCGACTGGATTTCAGTCTCGTTAATCTTCACCTTCCTCGATGGTGGAGCAGCAGTAGCCAAATCCGCAAAAAATCAGGGGCGCAGCCCGTCGCGTGATCTCTTTGAACCAAAAAGAGGCTGCGCATTGGAGTTGGTGCGGACTGGCAGAGGCATCTCCCTTAGCCATTATCTTTCTGTTGACTCAATCCTGGCTGACGAGTCAAATCGTGACCCGACAGCTCTCTACGTAGCCACCGCATAAGCTTGCTTCTGCCCCTTTCGGCAATACCGGAATCGCTGAAGACCAACATCAACACTATTTTGTTCAAGCAGTCACCATGACCCTCTCGTCCGATTGCTGCCAGCGCCGGATCCTACAGTTCAAAAGTGCAGTCGAACAAACGCTGGTATATCTCTACTAGAGCCGTTCCCAGGCTCATTCGACCAGAGCCGTTTTCAGACTCCCAGAGATGAAGTCCATAAGGTCGTTGGTGTCGCTCATCTTCTTTTGTTCTATTTCTTCTTATCGATTCCAAATTCAAACGTCATTTAACAAACGCTGGACAATTCTCTATCTAAAAAACAAGTCGCAACTCAGGATATGTTATTCAACTCATTTCATCTTAAAGATAAAACATCATTCGTATCTGTTTATAAACAGTCATGTGAAAATTATTTGTCTTTCGATCTAAGAATTAGCACCAAGATGGACGGTCCATCTCCATATATGTTAGTCTAAAACGACTTTACGCTGTCACCTGTGCATCTGAGAAATTCCAAGTCACAGTCAAACAATCACCTCATTATCATAACTATACATAAATTTACAAAATCACAACATCATAATTTAGTATAATTCTACGTTAAAAAACAGAATAAAAACTAATGTTTAACAAATATTCTAAAGCCTATATCCTGAAAATTTGACCTAATTAAAAAACTTCTAATCCTATTGGAGGCAATAGCATATGCTTAGATATTTTTTCTTACGCAAGCAGAGTTCGATCCGAGAAAAGCACATGCACTAGAGCATATAATTTCGCGGGTTGTAGTTTCCTCCTATTGGGATCGTAAACTGGTAAAAAAGCGAGGTCACTCCCTTTCGATCAGGAAATCCCGGAATCGGGTTAGTGCCAGCACTATATTTATGGGCTCCACGTGCTGCTGCTCAGTGGCCTTGGTCACAAAAACACAAGTATTTCAGCGATATTTGTGAAGAAACAGGGGGCAGCGCTATCATTCATCCTACACCAGGTCTTTGTTTTCAAAAAATCTCGATATTCTATTACTCTAACGTCGGCAATAGTGCGGTACTGAAACTTACATTGGCAGTTATCGCTATGGAGCTCGTGCGTCTTTTAGGATTTTTTAAGCCTTTTCTCCCTCGGTTTCCAATTCTCCTGTTTCTCTTGCCGATTAAAATTTTTGCTCATCAGATTTTTTTATCATCAGATCACATTTTGCCGAGGACCGGAGACTGGCAAAGCTCGCACTTGTTGTTTTCAAAAGAAAATTGGGCATCATTGGTCTAGCTGAATTCTTACCCTAATTCCGAAATAACTGCTGCATAGGGTATATCTTGTCGGCATTTATTTTTATGGCTTCCATGTAGTAATTAGCGAAGCCGAGAAAACTTTTTAATTGGATGTCAATCTTCGTTTTTTTTTTCATATCAGCAGGTCTTCAACGACCTCTAACTACAAGGCAACCTACGTGTTTATCCAAAATGGCGACCTAATTACGATATGGAGTCCCTCAGGATCTCGCATATAGATGGTTTGCACTTCAGGCCAGCCTGTTTTTTGCATATGAAGATTTCATTTTACCTCTCTGTGTGATCTTCCAGAGTTGCTGTCGCGATCACAACGTCGTCAACGTAGCACACTATTGGTTTCCTTACTTCTTCGTTACATCCGTAAGCGCTTGAGCCATCAACCGTTGAAGCGTAGCTGTCGCGTTACACGTACCAAAAGGCATTCTCTTCCACTGGTACAGTCCCAGTTCACACTCAAAATCAGTTTTTTCTCGGTCCTGATTCCTGAGGGGCACCTGCCAGATCACAGAGCCCAAATCCAACATCAAGAAGACTCTTGCTTCTCCTAATATCGAGAGGCTCTCACCAATGTGGGGAATTGGGTTTGGATTCTTTATCGTTACTGCATTCAAATAGCAAAGTTCGCTACAAAACCTATGTTGCCCCCTTTCTTTTTAACCATGACTACATCACAAGCCCACGGGGACTTTGATGGCTCAATCATATTATAACCTATCAACACTTCAGTTTCCTTCCTTCATGCCTATGACTTGAGTGGAGTGATTGTCCTAGCTGCTATACTGTGAGGTACCGATCCCTCCTCTATCTCTCTCTCTTTCTCTATCTCTCTCTCTCTCCCTCTCTCTCTTTCTCTCTCTCTCTCTCTCTCTCTCTCTCTCTCTCTCCTGTTCCACCAAATTGCAACAACCTATATTGGCCTGGTGTTTCGAAAAAACGTCTGCGTTCCGGTTAACACGTCCCTCAGGGAGTCCAGTTTCTTAGCTGATATTTTGCCTTAGGTGCTCTATCTCAAGTAAGACTGGTTTGTTTGATGCTAACTCTGTGTTTGTCGCACTTTCAGGAAAGTTCGAACAATTAGATAGCTCATCGTCTGTTTCTTGTTCCATAGAAAGCAGTTTTCTATAAGACTTCATTTCGTTTATCTTCTTCAATTTACATTCTTTGTTAGCAAGTAACGGACACTCAGTCACTTTAAACTTCTTCAAGTTCTCAATACTCTGATATTCAGGGGCAACGCATAATCAAGCTTCTTTTCACGTTATATTGTCACCGGTGTTGCGCACGTGTTCAACAACACACTCACACATAGTCCGTTCTGAGTGAGTAAGAAGGTTTTTCCTAAAAAAGCTGAGCTTTTGCTGTTTTGTTTGGGAATCTGACAGACTTTTCGATAGCTACTAAGTTCATTCAAATTTCTCAACCTAAACGTGGCTACTACAGCTTGATTTGGTTTCAGTCTAAGTTTTTGATCAAGGAAAATCGGCGCAGTTGCTTGATTTATTAGGATAGAATTGACGGATTTCTTTTCGTACTTCCCCTTTGAGTCCTTGATTTGTTTTAACTCTTCGAGTTCGACCGTGACGTCAAAGTTTCACACGAAGTTGCGTCCTAAGATCTTTTGGTCGGGCTAATCTAGGTTCTTGACGACTAAAAAGATTATCCAGAGGTGCCTTCCTCCCAGTTGCAGCGAGATGATAGATGTCCTTCCGGCCTGGCATAAATTACAACCCGGTTGGCCGCGGCTGGTCGGGTGTTATTCGGTATCAACTCCAACCTATCGAAGCCCATGTTGGTCCAAGGGTTGAATGACATGACAATGACAGCCGCGCTTTTGTCAAGCGGTCCCTTTGCTGAAAGCTTCCTGCCTTGCACGATCAGCACGTGCGGTGCCAGATCAGCCTCGTAGCCGATGTGAACTGCATCCTGTTCAAGCATCGCTGTCTGAACAAAATCCTCTCGTCTGATGTAGATCTGGCCTACTTGATCACTTGCTTTTGTCACGTGAGCCTTCGTGTAGATGTTTATGTCATCCACATTGATCAGAAATGGGAATGGGCCATAGACCTCGGCATAAAGTCCGTCCAATTTTATCGGCCTTGGTCCAAATGTTGTGAGTCACGCTCTCACAGCTGTGGAATCCAACTTAGGATCTTTTTCGCGAAGGTAATCAGAGAAGATATCCATGCGAACCAAGGTACTCTCTGACGGTTCACTCAAGTTTTTCACCACTTGATGACACGCAACCAATATGATTGACCCTTTTTTGTTATTCCGAAGGTCGTTCCCGAGATGACATTCAACGTCAAACCTCTGCGCATAAATACCTCGCTCTCTTCTGTTCTCAAGCTCTTTTTCAAAGTGTCTAATTTCTCGCACAACTCTGTATTTTCCAATTCAGACCTCATTCGTGTTCAACTTCTTTCATAGCCAAATCATGTTGAACCTTTTATAATGATGTTCAAGTTAAGTGAATTAGACGAGGTAATCCGCGTTAAGTGAATTAGATGAGACCGTATCCAGGTTAAAGGCAATCGCGTCTTCTGGTCCTGTCTTCACTATCTTGGCTGCCAAGGTGCCCTGTGGCACATCTTTCTTTTGCGATTCAGCTTCATTCGTTAGGCGTGCCCGACTGGCCTAAATGCTGGGAGGAGCAACAAATTTGTACTCTTTTCAGAAAATCTATAAGGCAAGTGAAACTTAAGGTCTTCCCCTACGAATGGTTTAGCAGTCCAGACAAGCTTGACTGTACAGAATTGCCACCATGTGAAGTCTTTTTCAGCAAGCTGAAATTTCGTAAGATGGCTTGACGCCATAAAAAATCATAGATATCTACCAATAAAAAAGGAATTGACCTGTTGAAACTGGGATGCTTGTTTCCCAATTTAGCAAACATCAGCTTTCACAAATCGACAAAACATAAGTTCTACTTGTTTTTTGAAGGGGCTTCTGAGGGAAACATCGCCTCTGGGTCCTTGATTTGTTTTAACTCTTCGTTAAGTTCGATCGTGAAATCTAAGTTTCACACGAAGTCGCGTCCCAAGATGTTTTGGTTGGGCTAATCTAGGTTCTTGACTACTAAAAAGCTCATCCAGAGGTGACTTCTTCCCAGTTGCAGCGAGATGATAGGTGTCCTTCCGGCCACATAAATTGCAACCCCATTGGACGCGGCTGGTCGGGTGTTAATCGGTATCAATTCCGACCTATCGAAGCCCATGTTGGTCCAAGGGCTGAATAGCATGACAATGACAGCCGCGCTTTTGTCCAGCGGTCCCTTTGCTGAAAGCTGCCTGCCTTGCACAAGCAGCACGTGCGCTGCCTGATCAGCTTTGTAGCCGATGTGGACTGCATCTTGTGCAAGCATCGCTGTCTGAACAAAATCATCTCGTCTGATGTAGATCTGGCCTACTTGATCACTTGCTTATGTCACGTGAGCCTTCGTGTAAAAGTTTATGCCATCCACATTGATCAGAAATGGGAATGGGCCATAGACCTCGAGATAATGTCCGTCCAACTTTATCGGCCTTGGTTCAAATGTTGAGAGTAACGCTCTCACATCTGTGGAATCTAACTTAGGATCTTTTCCGCGCAGGTAATCAGAGTAGATATCCATGAGAACCAAAGTACTATCCATGCGAACCAAGGATTTCTATCAATAAAAAAGGAATTGACCTGGTGAAACTGGGATGAACGTTTCCCAATTTAGCAAATATCTGCCTACACAAATCAACAAAACATAAGTTCTACTTGTTCATTGAAGGAGCTTGTGAGGGAAACTCAGAGAAGATATGAGAGCTGTTCCATCAATAGTTTTTTGCAAAAAGTTTTTGCTGATCAGATGTTAATTCCCAACTCGTCGAGCGTATTAGGAATCAAGAAACAGAGTGTAAAAAAGAGAGTTTTTACACGGCGGATAAGCACGAGAATTTTGATTGTTACCATGTTGATGGCTATTGCGATCGCTGTAAGACAAAATTTGAATTTATGGGCTGCTACTGTCTTTTTTGCTCGTGCATCTTGGCAAGGTCAAGATAATGAAAATGGAAACAAAAAAACAAATGAATGAGTTGAGAGGAGATCATATAAACGAAAAAGGAGTAAAAACTCAGGAATTGTGGAAATATGACTGGTGGGAGCATTTCAAAAAAAGTCCGGCAGTCAAGAATCCTGTCAAGAAGTTTTCCTTACAAAAGACCTCTGTCTACTGATTTTTCAATTGAAAAAACAAAGAACGAATCTAATTTTGGCTCTGTTCTCTGTGATTTGATAATTCCTGACGAGTTCAAATCCAATTTTTCAATTTTTCTCCAATTTTCAAAAACCGTTAAATGTGTCGGAATGATTTTGGAGAATACATGAAAAACTATGCCGAAGAAAACGATTTATTCAAAAATTCACGACGAACGCTGATTTTTAGTTTTAAAGTGAAAAACGGTACTATCATCACGTCCCTTCTCTTCTTCTATCTGGAACTTGGAATTCAGTGTACAAAACTTTCAGCACAATTTTTTTCAGTCTGTTGTTCATGCTCGAAGAAAAGGAGATGAGAATTCACACTCCGTAGTTGTAGTTGAATCTTCTGGGCATCAGCTCGTACGATTATCAAATCATGGACAGATCCAGCAAAACAATAACTAAAAACCTCAGCGATGAAAGGACACACAAAGCAAAAATTACAAATATTTTCAAGCGCTTGAAGATTGTGAGAAAACGTCAAAAGTAGAAGTATTGACGGACTTTTCATTCTTCATTACGCTAAACTCGGATTGTTGGAGTTTTACTACACTTTCTGGTATAAGTATTGTGATGAGATATTTTTTGAGGAACGAGGAACTGGAGTTGAATACAGACTTGTTGCCTTAGCAGAAGAGAAATTGGAAGATTGTTAATTACCTGAGAAGGAGTTTCACATGCCATAAAGTTTTCGAAATGTATGTAGAGATTACTTATAACTGATGCAAAGAGGAAATATTTTTCATATACACGCTGCGTTGTTCATAAAAAGTATGATAAACGAGAACCCGGATTATTCAAAGAAGAGTTTTGCTCAATTGAAATGTTGTGCCGTTGCGGCAAGACGTATTGCTGCTATGATATTAAGACTGAAAAATTCATATATTTAGCTGAAAAAGACTCAACAAAATAGCTCCTGAAGTTACCTGCCTTCTGATTTGAATCAAACATCATGAAAGTGACCTCAAAAAGTATGTGTCATACAAATTTCTGCACATTTGACTCAGCTAACAAGGGTACAGTAAAAGCTCGAACACATTACGTACATTGGACATGCCGATTACTTCGAGTTCTTGCTAGGACTTTACTAAATAATAAACAACCGTTTCTAAAATGAACTTTTTTCAATTCTAGTTAGTCGTAGTTTTAACAACACCGCATAAAATTGACAGTCAAGGTCAATACTAAATGAAGGAATGAGATGCTACTACCAAGCTTTGGCTTTTGTCTGTTTAAGGGATTGAATTGATTTGGTTTCTAACTAGTTTTGAGCTACTGGTGTTTGTTTCTAGAACGTCGGAAAAAGTTAAATGATGAAGCTGATTGCATTTGCTGTATATGCGTTTTATAGGTCATTCTTTTCCTTGGCGGTTTCGTCCGACGCAGTTATAACTGAAATTTGTTGTCAAAAACGAGTTTGTTTTTTTTTCTTCAGAAGTTCGTGGGGGCTGCAATGGTGGGTTTTACGTCGCGTGGGAGAGCAGCGAGTTGAGTTACATTTGTAGTTTAGAGTGGCTGTCCTTAAGTACCAGCGGAGCTCTACATGATGGGAAAAGTTGCTGCTGTCTTAGTTTAAAGCTCACCGGCGAAGTCAGTAGTGAGGCTGCAGTTCTTGCTGTAGAGTGATACTATGTGGGCTGCTGGTTGGCTAGTCGGTGCTTGAATTTTTTGACGTTGTGTAATTGTCGATGTTCTTTTTTCTCGGAGTATCTGTCTAAAGCCATCCATGATGTCGTCGTGCTCATCTTGTATTTCCGTTAAGCTGTTGGTGAGTCTTTTTGCAATGGCGTGTTCCTCTGAATGGTTCACAACGTCGGTGGTGGCGTCTTCTATGAAGCTGAGAGTTTTCTTCTCCTCTGTCTCTGAGTCAGCTATGTTATATGTCAAATTGATGTCAGTGGTAGCTTTTCCTTTTTGTCTGAAATTTCGCTCTATATAGGTGAAAAAAATATATTAAAGGGAGAATTGTTTGGTTTCGCATGGCTTGCTCGTAGACAAAGGGCGTCGCAGTCGTTACAGATGCGCAGATGTTGTATCCTGTGGTAGCGGTGACCTTTTCTTGTTTGTTTCCTGTCTAGGTAGGTTGACCTACACTTGAAAAGAAAATTGGCGCGGTAAATTTCCAATCAAACAATACGAAATAAAATCAACTGGAAAGTAAAGGTGTAACGTCATTTTAACAAAGTTATTATAAGGCTTTATTATAGAGGTTTTCTAATTAAAACACTTCTTTTTCTATCCTATGCAAAATATAAAAAAGAAATGCAAATCTAACTAGAAAACCAAAACTACTCATGACTGTAATTTTCGATTTCCCTCCTCAAATTTATTCTTTTATCTGAAATCTATCCGCAATTCCTTGGCTATTCTTGATTCATTTTAAGACCTTTTTGTCGTTTTTGCTACTCTGCCTTGACTGTACTGACATCGAGGATTCCTCATTTTTTTCGGTTTGCCAAGCTACCTTTTATTTTTTGCTTACTGTGCAATTAACTTTGTCTTTTTTCCAAACTCTGATGTTCATGTCGCTTGTCATCCTGTATTCCAATTTTCTCTCTGTTTCCGCTGGCTGATTCCGCATCCGCACTTTTTCTACATTAAGGTTAGTTTCGTCCGGCTTTCTTAAATTTTTTGTATGAAGGCTCCTTCGGAAATACTTCTGTGACATCGTCAAAAGCCAATCCAGGGTTTTTGAGATTAGTTTTAAAGTTCGTCTCCTGGCTCTTTATACGAATTTTTTCTTTGAATCTAATTTCTTTAGCTGTCACTATATCTGAATTTCTGTATGCATCACTTTTTTTTCTATTGACATTGATTTTTTTTCAACAACTACTGGATTCGGCTTTGTAAGTGTTTTTCACTCGATCCCACAGGGCTTCATTGCCATCACTGTTTTTCTACCCTTCATGTCCCGTTTGTCTCTATTTGGGTCGACACGTCGACTTCGCCTTTTTGGTTTTGGAATCTTTGTTTCTCTGAGAAAAATAGTTATATCCTAAGCTCTGGAGTCCTCATTTCTTTTCTATGCTCTTACTTGCTTCATTTCGCGATTTTCAAATCTTGCGCAGTTTTTGAGCGGTTTTCTTAGATAAACCGTTCAAAAACCGCTCAAACTGCTCATTTTGAAGCAAGATTTTGAGCGTAATTGTCTATAAAAACCGCTCAAACCGCTCAAATCTTGCTTCAAATTAGGTGAAAAATTTCGACTCGGGTCGCTCTCTTGAGTCATACTACTACGTCGCACATTTGGTCAATGCATCTCTTCAGCTGAGATACCGTCAGAACTGAGCGTTCCAGTTAATCGTTATCAAAAAGTGTTATGTATTTTCTTATAATTTTATTTAACTAATAGTTGACTATTTGTCTTCTGTTTTTTTCCTGACTTACAGTTTGTATTGACCGTGCAACCAGTCCAAAACCTCTATTGTGTTACATAGGACAGACTACCTGTTTTATAGTGTTTTTTTGTTGGTTTTTTATTTCTTTTTCTCAAAACAATTGCCTTTAAACACCAAAAATTGATATTTATTGATCAAGTCAGGAATTTCATGAGAGTATGTCTAGCAGCTCAAAACTAGGTCGATGTTAATTTTTTCTGTGTACAGGATTGGTGTTTTGGAAATTTGCCCAGCTTCTATATCATTGACGTTTTTTTATTGAGATTGTAGATCAATTGATTTTCTTCCTCTAATTCCGTTATCAAACAGACCAGTTTTGTTGAGTTTTGTGGAATCAAGTATTTCTTTTCTTACGATATAGCGTAGATTTTTGCAGTATCGGGGCTAGTGTTAACCCTATTCACAGTATCCTTGTGCCCATGAGGCGACAGGAGGTACGTAGAATCGTCAAGCGTAGCCTGATTGAGTGGATGTCTCATGTGAAGCCTATTCTTTTTTGCTTTTCTTTGCTTTTCTGGATCTACGAACCCATATCAGAAAGCAATCATCTACCACGCTCATCTGATTGCAAGTTGGTCGGCGTCTGGGCCCATCTTCTTCAACTCCGGTTTCTCGCTTTTCTCTAGCACTCTTCTTACCCGATCGAGCCTGGTATCTTTTGAATGTAACTCCCTTTTATCGATGATTTTTTTTCTATGTCGAAAAATGTCTCTACTTGAAAAATCTTTGCTGGGTACGCAAGTAACTGCAAGAATTTCTGGACAGCTGCAGTCTCTTTCGTGAAATGATATTTCTTTTAACCTTATAATTGTGTTGGCAGCCTTCTTTTCTGGGCTGCCTGCTTTGTTGTTTTTTGTTTCTCCCTGAAACGATTGAACTCTGTCCAAAAGTGTCCAATAAAAAATTGGTTTCATTGCCTTTCGATCAATTGATCCCCAGCGTCTTTTCTTTGTTCCCAAACTTATTTTTTGATTTTGCTCCGGTGTTTTGCTGTGGCAATTAATATAGTGATTTTAAGTAACTCTTTGTATGAATTTTCCAGTTTGTGTTGTTTGACCCCAAATTGCGCATCATGCCCATTGCTCAAGCATCCTAATGCAACGTGAAGTTTTTCATTCTATGCTGATACGAGGTTTTCATCATCCAACGGTTTTTCTCATAGTTCTCCTCAAGGGGTTCTACAGATATCGTCATTAATTTTCACATCCCCAGTAAATGAACGACTTTGCATTGAAGATCTTAGCTTAGAGCGTAATGTTTTTTTTGCCATATTTCAGTTTGAAGCTAATAAAAAAAACACTTGATGTTATTTTGATATGACAGTTCCTTGCCTGACAGGTGATGCTTATAATTTTTTTTGTCCACACTGCTGCTAGTAGTTCTCATTCTTTCCTCGAATATTTGTTTCCCGATTGTATTATTTTTTGAAACAAATGATATCGGTATCTAATCATACTTTTATGATAAATGTTGTGGTTCTGCAAATAACCCATTCTAATTAGCTTCAAATTTTGTTCTTTTTTAAATTTGGTCTATGAGAAATTATGTTTATATATGATTAGATTTCCATTTGCAAGCAAAACGTCTTCAAAGCCCATTTTATTGCTGTGTCCATAGCCTTTTGGAACACCAGCGTCTTATCTCTGAGTCCGTGAGACACTGGCTAGTGTCTCTAGATCTCAGGAAAATTCACTTAAATATGTTCAAACTGCCTTAGTATGCTGTTTCTGTTGCTAGTTTTTACTTCACAAAATGTAAAGAATAGGTAACCCTTTTTTCTTCCGTAAAGTTTGATTTAACCAATCTAGAAGCGTGTCTACTTTGGGCAATTGCTATTTGTTCCTGAACAGTTGTCTAATAATCGGCTTTGGGCATAACGCTAGCTTTATGGTGACATCCTTTTTTTGGTGACATCGCTTTATGGTGACATCATAACCGTTGCAGCGATGAAGATTTATTTAACTTCATTTTGTCTCTTCTTGATGCCTTTTTGAGAAGTTTTTCATTATGTTTCTTATTTGGATTAGGAATAAGAAAACTTGAAATTTCATGTCATCGTGTGATGGCTCGATACTCCTTCTGTGAATCATTCTGGTTTTTCGAATTTCGTTCAAAATTTTGTTCATACGTCTGTGATTAATCCCAATCAAAAACTTCGATTTTTGTTTTCCTTACTAGGCCTGTTCTTTGAGATATCGAATAACCCAGCTTAATTGGAGGTATTAGACGAGGTTGCATTCTTCTTTTGTTATCAACATAATAACGACCAAAGTTTTCTAGGCCGCTGATGTTTTTTTTTTCTAATGTTCTCATTTTTATTGCATTTTTGTTCTATTTCTCTCCCGGTATGAAAATGGTAGACTTCTGAGTTGTGACGGATGGTGTAACTCGTAGAGTAATTTCAGATAAAGGTACACCATCTGCTCGCCACGCTATCTTATTTTCGGCCGGATAGATTCGTGCAACTTCTTAGTCTAATACTGATCTTAATCTTACTCTTATATCTCTTAGTCTCAATAGATCTAGAGTATACTGGTTTGTTACGAGTTGGTCTCTTGAAAAAAGCAACTAAGCTGTAAGTTAAATTCAGAAAGCTCTGGTGCTGAAACTACAAGTAGTTTCAGCACTTACAAATAAGTGGGTTGTTAGTTAGATGGAGTATGATTGGTTAGTCTTCAATATTTTATAGGGATAAAATATCTAATTTATAACCAATAAAAATATAAAGTTTGGATCAGGTTCCACCCATCCGGAGTTTTTTTTCTTTGAAATATTTCTGTAGTGGAGGATGGATGATTGATCGTTCGTGTTTCGCGAGCATCATTTTTTTCCCTTTCTTGGAGAAGGAAACTCCAGGAAACTGGAATCGTAGATTTCATCTTGTCCTTCAAAGATGACTGAGATCGTTAACAAAATCAATCTGATTTCAAGATGGTTTGTTATGATCGTCTGTTCTTGATCGGTTGTGGAGAACTATGTTTCGATCTGAATTGGGAATGGCATGAAGCTCGAGTTTGGAGGGAATGCCCTGTAACTCGGATCTGTACGTATACTTGAACATCGAGGTGGTCCTTGGTCTGTTTCCATGAAGTCCTTTGCTTCGGAGTCAAGTCGTACTTTAAGTTCTTTGAGTTGTGGTTGTGAGCGGCATATCGGTTGTGCTCGGCCATTCTGTAGGTTGTATGTGATGAGGTCGTCTTAGCTGCTTGATGCTCGTCTTCGTGATTGTGTATGATCTATATTACTGCAAAATATATTTTACATAAATAAATGTTTAGTTAGTCTTTCTTTTAGTTATGATTTTTTGTTAGTTTTTATCGCAAAAGCTTTTATTTTTAGTTCAGTTATTTTAAAAGAGTTACTCACTTTTGAGTACCTCTTATCAAAAATAAGGAGTGTGGTCACAAAGCGTGGATTCTAGCACGGTGGGTTAGGCCGGCTATTAAGCATGCTCAGGACTTCGTCCTCTTCTGGTTAGGCCTTGAGCGAGGGCATGCTTTCATGCTGGTTTTTTATGGGGTCCTGTTTTGTGTTAACCTTTTGTGTCGTGTTTGATTCTGGCTTTTTTCCTTTTGTTATTTTAGTTGTGTCTTTTTCTTGAAAATCAAATTGTTTGGTTTGGATTTGTCTGTCGATTTTTTGGTGCTTTATGCTTTCTTTTTTAGACTTATCAATAGTCTTCAAAAAAATAAATTATCGGTTCTTTGAGCTGGTTTAATCCATTTTGGGTACTGTGGGTTTTCTTTTCTTAGTCATGCTGTTAGTTTGTGTTTTATGGTGTTTGGTAAGCTGCGTTGGTTAGTTGGGATTATTATATAAGTCCTTTCCAACCAGGTTAAAAGAAAGTTTGAAATTTGTTATTATTAGTTTGAGTTGTTATCAGTGAGAGTTGAAACTTGAAATCTTTATTTTAAACATTTCTTCCTAGGCGAGTTGTGCGAATTTGGATAGAATTTGTGTGCGATTGATTCTTGAAAGGGTTCTAACTGCTAACATTTGTATACATTTACTGCTGAAAGTTTTGATTTTAGTGCATTTTGGGGATTAAAATTATTAAATTATTTTCAGTGTATTCAGATTCACTACATCGGGGAAAAAATTTATAGATGAATTTACTGATGTGTAGAAGAAATTTACTGCATCATTTATTGCTGTTAGTTAATAAAAGTTTAGAAATTATAAAGGATTTGCTATTTGAAAAGTTTATAATGTATAAAAGATTTTGCAATTTTTCTTTCTGTTTTTTTATTCTTGTTTCTAGATGATGGTGATCTAAAGACTAATGAAGGAACATTTATTAAGAAATGGTTAGTTTGTTTTAAATTTATTAGTTATAAATTAGTTAATTCATTTTTACCTATGCATCGAGGAAGAAGCCATGAGGGAAGATATCTTGAATTGAATCTGATGTGGTTTGTGATTTTGCTAATATGTGGATGATATTTTCAGTTTTGAGCAGTGGCCAAAGCAATTGAAGGGATTTTATAGTGTTTAGTTCTTCGGTGCCAACGAAACACTTGTGATTGGTGTGTTGAATGAGGTTAAAAAGCTTGTGATTATATTTAGTATTGTGAATGAATTCTAATAACGGGATTTCTATAGGTTGGATATATTCATGCGGGACAATGAGAGGTCGGGATTCTTCTACATTAAAGGTCTTGGTGAGTGGACAAAATAAATACATTTAGGTAATTGGGTCGTAATTTCTCAGGATGCCTTAGAAGTTAGTGCCTTTAAAAAACAGTGAAATTTAAGAAAAATGGTGAAGTGTACTTTGAACTAATAAACTGAAAATGATGGCGAGGTTGTCGTGAAAGTGTGTGTAAATTAAAATGATTTTGAATGAATCTATAATATGTTTAAGTGTGCGTTTGTTTAATTCGTAATATGATGCCGTGTGAACAGTGCAAATCTCGTTGTTTTGGAGTGAGGAAGTGAAATCTAGTGAGCTTAGTGTAAAGATGTAGGGCGTTTGGACAAAAAAAATTTCTGATAGTTGAAGAGTAGCGAACATATCATCGTCTAAAAATTGGTCTTGGTTTGGTCTAATGATGCTGTGATCATAATATTTATTAGAAAAATCATTAGCTCGGGGTGCAGTGAAATTTTTTAGGAGCTTTTTATATCCTACGTGAGTAAATTTTCTAGGTGTTAATGCTGTGGTGAGTCCAAAAAGGTCTAGTTTTTTTTCTTTTTCGTGAGGTGTGTTATTTAGTGGTATACAAACTGGGTTTGAAAAATAGTAAAATGATGTCCAGTAAAGTGTAGGGATTAGTACATGCTCATCAACATAGTGAGGTTGTTCAGTGTGAGGGTTGGAATGGCTAGTGGTATATTGGGGGAAGAGGGGTAGGGAAGTTTGGAAAAAGGCTGGAGTATTAATGTGGTCAGGTTGGTGTACATAATTGCGGGCTGTTCCGGGTTTTTGGAGGGAAATGGGTGGTTAGGGAATTTTCTTTTGAACGTTCTATGTGCACGGTTATTTGTGGATGATGAATGGGTTCATGTTGAGGATTGATCTAAAGAAGGGGTATATTCTGAAGAGGGTGTAGGAGTTGGTGGGTTTGATGATGTTATATTTGATGATAAGTGGTGAATAGTTAGAGTGTGAGGATGTTGTTTTTGTTGTTGAAGTGTTATCAGGTTATCTAGTTCTTGTGAAATTTGTTTGGTTTCTGGGGAATCGTTAATGGAATGATCATTGGTAAAGGAGTTGTATGTCGGCGTTGCTTGGGAAATATGAGAAATAGACGAGAGGGATTCATTTGTGGACTGGGAGTGAATAGGTCGAAAAGGGGGTTGGGAAAATGCTGGTGGGCTGGGTTCGGGTTTTGCAAATTCGTCTGGGGTTTCGATGTCTGAATTATTAAATTGGGAAATTGTATTAAAAACGGTGATGTCTGAATTAGTGTCAGAATCCATGCCGGATGATGTGTTAACATGGGGTGATTCAGGTGGCGGGAAAGCAAAAAGTGGGATGATGGGAATTGGGTTTTGGAGGTTGGCTGGGTGGGAAATTGAACGGTGAAGGGATCCAACTTGTCGGCTCATCGTGCGCTAAAAAAATGATTGATCTGAGATTGAAAATTTGCGGTATGTGTTTGTTTGATTATTTTTTCATATTTATCGTCATTTTGAGGTTGTTGTGTGACAATGTTTTGAATTGAAATTTGTACATGATTTGGTCTTGAATTTGCGATGTTTACTAGTGCTAAGTTTCTGAAGTTCCGTGGTACTAGTGATAGTGGATGGTTACGATTTAAACTTGGTAGTTGTGGTCCTGTAAATAATGTATTTGTGTTATTGTGTGATTCGTCATATGTGTTTGGTGTAGTTGATAATTTTGTTTTGTATTCTTTTATTTGTGCGTCTAAAATTATTTTATTTATAGATCTGGAAAATATTCCAAAAAATCCTGCAAAAAGTATGCGTGCTACGCTCGCTTGTCTATTGACTTGTGAGTGGATTGCGCATGTGTTATAAATGCCTTTTAATAAAGAAAAAATAAATCCAATAAAATTAAACATTGCGTATAATATAGTCAATCTTTCTAAGATGTAATATGGCCTTCCTAGAAAGGCTAAAAGTTCGTTTTTGAACTTTTCAAAACTAAAAATAGTGTTTAGTGATATATCTTGTGGTCAATATTTTTCGCCGTTAGCTAAATATAGTATTTTATGTCTTTAAAATATCCGCTGTAATCTTGTGCGTAAATGTTTCTGCAAGTTTTCGTAAATTTTGATCTATTGATTGTCGTTGTATAGTGTCCATTTTTGTAGGTAGTTCTTGAAATTTTGTGCAGGTATGTGGTGTTGTATGTCGGATTTTGAAAAGATGCCTATCAATTGTAAATCGATATTCGGGTTTCGGGCTATAGCTCTAATGCTTTCGGGTGAAAACTTTTTTAGTGGTGGCAATGGTGTTGGATATGGTGTAAATAGATTGTGTTTATCTTCATCGGGATTTAATTGTACAACATTGTGGCTATTTTCTGATCCACATGGTACTGCTGTATCCCAAAAATATGTTCGTCTTGAGAGTGTATGAAACAAAATGTACTTTAATTTTGTAGAATACTGGGATTCTTTTGTAACATCGGTTATCTTCAAAAACGTATAAAGGTGATACTTTTTTGGTACAAGTGTAATACCATCAGATGTTTCCTTAATAATCAATGAATTTTTATCTATTTCCGGATAAAAAATATCCTGCATATGGTATTTTTAGAACTGCTAGTGCTAGTGACTGTAGAATTTGTGTTCTTTCGAGTTCACATAATTGGTATAGTGTTTCTAATTCTGAAAGTGACATTTCTTGAAAAATTCTACTTATTGTGTAGTCTAGTTTCATATCTAGATGTATATCATAATGAATTGCGCCAAAATGAGTGCGGTTCATAAGTGATATTTCTTGTAATCGTGTACTATCTGTGTCTTGTGGTTTTAATTTTCCACCGATTTGTCCTATGTTTTTCTGAAAATTTACAGAAAATTTTTTCGTCGGTAAGTGAGTGAGATGTGGCGATTGGTTTTACAATTAGATGTCCTGTATTCATGTCGGAACCAATTTCGTATTCGACAAGAATTTCTGAATATTGTGTTTTATAAATTGGTTTGTTGTATTTGCATGAAAGTTCTGTTTCTGGGTATATTTGAAATCGTGTTAGTTTATTTTCTTTAATGTGGATGTTTCTTAATTTATTGTTATTATCTCTAATTTGGTCGGGATTCACTTTTTCATATAAAACTGATTCAATAAAAATTTTTTGGTGAAATATAATCATTCCAGCGTGTGTTTTTGCTACTTAATAAACTGTGCAGGTTTCTTCCGGAAACAATACAATGGTTGCTTGTGTTCGTGTTGTAGGATATCCTTGGTCATTTTTGCAAGGGAGTCCTTGGCAGAGAATTGTGTCGTCTTTTAAGTCGCGTGTAAGTTGTACTTTTTCGAGTTGTATTTGCCAATCAAAAAACATTATTTCTTGATATCCTTTATTTTTTGTGTCTGCTTTGCAATTTGAGGGGTTATTTATTCCTATGTGTGGTATCCAATGTTTATCAGGATGATCGTATGTTAACTTTGCGTGTGCTCCATGGAAGGGGAGTTTTGTATCTAGTCTTATGTGACCTTGGTGTTTTTCAAGTTCTGCTTGATGTGCTACATCTGGAAAAACTTGAAAATTTACAAGTTTTCTGTTTGTTCCTTCGTTTGGTGTTAAGTTTATCGTTTTAATTCGTTTTTACAGTCTTGGGAACTGAGATGTAGTAATCTTTCATTATTACTTTGGTAGAAAGATTCGTGATCTAATCTATTTTTATTTCCGTTTGAAATTTGTGAACAATGTACTTTCTTTTCGGAAAAAGTTGCTGTAATTTTGTATCCTTTTAGTGTTGTCGCTCGGACTTTTGAGTACAGTGTAGCTATTATATTTGTTGTTTTTATAGCTTGTGGTTCGGATTCACATTGTGTGACTTGATTTATAGCATATTTGTGTAGTGTTTTTTTTATCGTTTTCTTCACAATGGTAGTGCGTTACTAATAAATCTTGGGGTCCTGTGCAAGGAGAGGGGTTTTGATTTGGTTTGGAAAAAATGAGAAAAGGAGGTGGTGAAATGTAAATATCTTTTGAATATACATGTGTATGACAGTCCTGAGTATAGGTTTTAAAAAGTTATGTCTCCGATTGTCTTTTTTGTATATCTGTCGTATCTATATATTGTTTCTGTTGTTATAAGTGGAGGACGTAAAGATTGAGCTGTGATATTTGGAGGGTCTAATGGAAATGGATGTTGAACATGTTGTTTGCTCTTACTGTAAGTTCGAATTCCAGTGTGAGGCTGTTTTGTTGTAGTATTTGGATATTATGTTCTTGTATATAATTGTGAATGTCGTGTCGTTATTGTAATCTGTTTAATGCCCAGTTGTGTAGTCTCTTACTTTCTTAATGTTGACCAAATAATGGTGGGGGTGCTACGAATGTATTCCAATCTAATCGTAGTGGTATATTTTGAGATGATTGTTCTTGATATCGTGAATCAAGGCTGGTAGGGAAGTTTAGGGGAAAAATTGATGGTGAAAGAGGGTGTTGAGGTAAGGGAAAGTGTTTCGGGTAATGTAGATAGTCTTGTATCGAATGAAACGTCAACTGGGTTGCTTACTAAATTTAGTTCACCGTGAGGGTATTTGTTTGTCACCAAGTATGGAGTGCGCACTGTGTTTATGGAGTGCGTTGTTGGGTGATTAAAAGGGTTTTCCTTAATTTGTTCTGATATAGGGGTTGAACCTAAGTAATCGGATGGAATATTTGAAATGTTTTGTTGTGAAGCAGTTGGAGGTGTTTCTGGTAATGTGCTACTTGAAATGTCTAAGAGACTTGATGTTGGTAATTGAAGTATATTGAATTGAACTCTGGGAGTTTTAAGCTTTCTGTTCCGTCTTGAATGTATAATTTGTCTATTTATTTCGAGTTTGTTCTGGTTTTGACTTATGTGTCTTACTCTGTTAAAATCTTGTTGTAGGTGTGGTATATATTATGTGTTGCTTCGTATTGTGGTTCACTTAAAGGTGCTTGGCGGACAACTGGTTCTAATGGTTCAGGTAATCGTGCGTGTCTTTCTTCAAAATTATATGGATTTTCTTGAAAAAAAAATGCGTGTAGATGAATGGGGTTCTGAGTACTTGTGGGTGTTATTCGACTTTCTTGGGACGTCGTTGGTGGGGACTGGTGTGGGGGTTGTTGATTAGCAATTTTGGAAATATTCATTGAGTGAAGTTTCTTATGCTGAAAATTTTTGTTTGTTCCAGTATTCTTCAATGAAACAAAATAAGAGAATAGTGGCCAATTCGAAGGTGATGATTGCCGTTTTTATACATTTCTATATTGTCATAATAAGTGATGTTAAAATGTGAGAAAAATTATAAAGAGTAGAAAGATATCTGTTCTACTAAATAGATAAAGAATCATTTAAAAAGTTATGAAATTATTGTACCTGAGGAGGTTATCAAGTATTGTGGAGAGGGATATATATACTTCAAAGATTGAGTAGAAAATTAAAAAAAGATTGCAAAATTTTTTGAAAAGTATGAATAGGTTTTCTATGATATAAGTTAAAAATATTGTAAAAATTTTTAGAAGATTTTAAATGTTTATTAAAAGGTTTAAAATATTTGTTTGAATTTGATGACCGTTGTTGAGAGAAGCATTCAAGAAGCGATTTGGTTTGTTGAATCTTTTTCAATTTTTGGGGCTAAATTCGAGTGCGGTCGGATTATTTATTGATTTTTGACAAGTGGCTTGAATTTCGTCAAGTGTTGTTGAGGGCTTATTTTGAGATGTCGGGGAGATATTCGTAGTTTTGTTTTTATTTATGGAATAACTGGGGGTATCCAAGAAATATTCGTACTTTGAGCTTAATGATCATGTGTTTTTTGTTCCTTAGGCTAAATTAATAATTTTACGTGAGGGTTTTGTGAGTCCTAAGTTGGGAAAATTTTGTTGATTTTTGTACTGCTTGATAGGGGAGGGTTGTAATAATGAGATTATATTCATTTTAGTTGTCATTTTGTAGTGGTTTGCTTATTTTTGACCTGGACATCTTGAAAATTTATTTATAGATCAGCTTAGAGATGAATATGTGTCGGCTAATAAATTCGTATTGCTATAAATAAAGTGTTTTATTCGGGGTGATTTCTAGTGGCGGAGCTTGAATTAGATCTGTTCGAATACTTTTCAGCATGATATTTTGGAAATGTGGATTGTGCAAAATAATTTAAAAAAGAAAATGATGGAGATTGAAAATGAAAGTTATTTTTTAAATTCCACTTTCTTTATTGATGATTGTGGAATGAAGCTTTTATAATTTTTTCTTGGTTGACTTCTGAGTCGTGATGATTCTCTATGTTCGGATTTTTCTTTTTGATCTTGTGTTAAAAAATTTTCTGTCGTTTTCCTATTTTTTCCTTCTTTTTGAGATATTCGTGTTTTTGGTTTAAGAGATGTTTGGTTAACATTTTCTTTTTATTGATCTAATTTTGAGCTTGTTTGTTCATCAGTGTGAGGATTCAAGTTAGTTTCTGAATTGTATTGAACCATTTTTTGAACCTGTGAAAGAATATAATTGTGTTATTTCACGGAGTGCATATTCTTTTGGGTAATAGGTAAATAGGTTATTTCGGTGTTGAAGAATTTGTTTTTTATTTGTGTCGATCAATTTGTATGTGAGATCAGTGGTTTTCTCAATTATTTGGTATGGTCCTTTTTGGAGTGGTTATAACTTTTTATAAATTCCTTTTGTGTTGTAAAATTGGGAATTAAAACAAATGTTCTAAATCTGTTGCTGGTGTAAAGCGTGAATTAATTTGGGTATTTATGTTTTGTCTTTGCAGCAATTTTTTTGTTATTTTTTGATAAATTTCATTGTGTTTTTTATCTCTATTTAAAATCCATTCGGTGTGGGTACTGGAAGCTAATTTTAAAATTTGTGGATGATGAAAATTCTATGTAGTGGTAGATTATAATAAATTGAATCTTTGTTTGGTTGACAATAACAGTGTGCATTTGCATGGGCGTTTGCTGTAAACATTATTGGCTTACGTGGTTTTTGGTTGAAAACATTTTCATATGGTGACTTTCCTAATGTTGTTATAATTTGTGAAAGTGGAAGTAACTTTACATCTGCTGATCATTCAGTATATCGGGTATCATTTCCATTAAGGATACATCTGAGGTATTCTTGTAATGAACGGTTCATACCTTCGACTAATCCATTTGTCCAAGGTGCATGAGATGTACGTGGTTTTTGTTAAATTTTTTATAGGTGGCATAATGTGATGATTTTATTATTAATAAAGTCAGTACCCTTGCCTGTGACTAGAATTTCGGTTAATCCAAATTTAGCTATCCAGTGTTCGTAGAGTGTTGTATATGCATAAATAAGCATTACAATGGGGTACTGGATTAGGTGCTACATAACGTGTAAATGCATCAACAATTACCATTATATATGAGTTTCCTTCTGAAGATGGTGAAATTGGTCCTTTTGTGTCATATGATATTCTGTGATTTAAAATAAAGACTTTGTCCTTTAAAATCTTGTTTTTCTGCGATTTGTTTTTGATTTGGATAGGTTTTATTCAATTGGCATATTATATAATCGTTGCATAAAACTTTTATCCAAATTGGTGCATTAGGAAAATAAAAGTTTTGCATAAAATTAAAATATGTTTTTTTTTTCTGATCCGGAATGTCCTTTTGTATTCAAGGTATGGGAATCATTAAAAGCGATAAGCATCATACTTAAAGGTAGACATGGTACTTTAAAATCAGGTGTTTGATATTCTAGAATGTCTGTGTTTTAATTTATGGTGGTATTATCTAAGGAGTGTTTTGTTTCCTAAGATAGTTGAATCAGCTTTTGTTGGCTTTGTTTTATGTTTGTGCCTTGATTTGAGCTGTCTATTGACGGGATCAAAGTTTTGGTGTTTTTGTAATAATTCAAGTGTTATTCTTTCTGTTGTTGGCAGAAAAATGTTTTCTTTATCGATTTTTGATAGGGGTATTGTATCAAGTGGGTCATGAAGGTTAAAAATTTGACTTATCGTGTATTTTGAATCATTTGGTAGCGGGCCTGATAGATTTATGGTATCAGTTAGGTTTTCCTTTTCTATCAAAGGAAATGTGTCTTTTTTATGTGGTTGCTGTTTAAGTCGATTTTGTTGAGTATGATTTTTGATCCAATGTGAATATGGAATTGTCTTGAATGTAGATGTTCCTAATAAATCAACTTCAAAATGGTTGTTTTGACAATCTAAATAGAGTGGAAAATGTTGTAGATTGTTTTCTTTATGACTGATCAATGTCAACTTTTACTGCGTATTTACAATCTAATCGTGGTGAAGTTTCATCTTTGCCGAGGTAATTTTTTATTTTTTGTGGTGTTTCAACTGTTGTTTTTCTTGTTTATAGTTCAGGTGGTATTTCTACTAAGACTATCAGGTAGTGCAAGGTTTTTTCCTGCTGTCCATACTATGTGTGAGTTTGGAAATTTCATTAGGATTAGTTGAAATCTATAAACTCTATGGTTTGGATTTGATTCTTGTGTAAAAAGAAATATGATAGGGTTATGGTCTGTAAACAAAACTGTTGGATGTTTGGATCCAAGTATCAAAAATTCATATTCTGTTAAGGTGTGTATGATTGCTGTGCACTCTCTCATAAGAGCAGAGAGTCATAATTTAGCTTGTGTAAATAGGCGAGAGTTTGATGATATAAGATTCATCTTATTTGTTCCACTGTGGGATTGTAACAATGCTGCTCCCATGCCAAATTTGAAACATCGCACATTGCATAAAAAGTTTGATTTGGATCTGGGATTGTGTTTGAAATCTGTTCAGTGAAAAGTTTTTTGATTTCTTCAAATCGTGTTTGATGTTCTGTTGTCCATTCAAAGTTATTTTGTTGTCGAAGAATGTTGTAAAATGGTCTTAAGTACAATTGCATTTATGTACGTATTTACTTAAGAAATTTAACATTCCAAGAAATTCTTGTATTTTCTTTTTATTTGTTGGTGGTTGAAGTTTTTGAATTGCATCAATTCGTGATTTTAATGGGGTTATATGGTCTTTTTCTATGATGTGTCCAAGAAATTTTACGCGTGTCAAGAAAAAATGTGATTTATCTGGGGCTGCTTTCATGTTTTCGTTTTGTAGATTTTGATGATATTTTTCTAGAACTATAAGATTTTCATCTTTTGTTTGTGATTGCATAAAAACATTGTCTAAATATGTGATTGCATTTTTCCTAAGTTTGAGTGGTCTAAAAATTTTACTCATGAAGGCTGAGAAAGCTGTGATAGTCGTCGTGATTGTTCATCTAGTGGAATTTGGTTATATGCACTATTCATGTCTGCGGTTGTGAAATATTTACCGTTTATTTTAGTTGAAATTACTTGAATTGGTTCTATTGGCCAATTGCATTTGGAATAATCAATTAGTGAATTGAGGTATCTAGCGCCTAGAACTATTTTTAATGATTATCTTTGGCGAGGATAATAACAGGGTTAATAAAGGTGTTTCCTTCTGGTTGTTCTTCTATATTTACTGGAGACATAATTTGGTATTGTTCTAGAATGTCAAGTAGTCTAATAACTTTTCATGTAAATGAACTCGTACTTTACTTGCTCTTTGTTTTTTGAAAACTGCGTCAGGTTTCAAGGGTAAATGTAGTGGTGAAATTATTTTTCCAACATCAAATTTAGATGTTCCATAAACTTTTGGATATTTTAAAATTATTTCAGCTAATTTTTCAAATTCATTCTGTGTTAATTGGGAGTGGTAAAAATTGAAAATTGTCAAGAATTTTTGTTGTTGTTCTGTATAGTGTGATATTTTGAATAGTGGTTTAAAATAAGGTGTTTTTGTGAAATAGTATGTGTTCCTTTTTTCATTACTTATTATATTATTTATTGATAGTTCTTCATCGGGGATTGTTGACTGACATATATCTAGTAGTTGTAAAATAATATTCACTCTGTATGAAACTTCTTTTGTGGGGGAAGTTGTTGCATTACTATCGCAATATCCTAAGAGTCCTAAAGGTAAGGTGATTTTGTATGGTGAATTATTATACACGTGTAGAGAAATAATATCGAAATTTGAGTTTTTCATTTATTTTATGGATGAAATTGTTACTCTAAAAAATTTGTGAATTGGTTCAATTTCAAAGTCTGACATATAGAGATGTTTTCGATTTTGGTTTTTGTCGTACTGGTGAACTTGTTTAGTTGGAAATTCATAAACACAACCTGATAGTGGTTTGAGATGTTTTCTTTCTTTTTTATAGATCTGGTAAAATTTTGAAAAGAATGGTGGTTGTTTGTTCATTCTTTGGAAGAATGTTAAAGCGGTGTTTTGCATTTTTGTATTTTTGTCTTTTATATTAATTTTACTATCTAAATTATTTTAATAAAAGTTGGTATACACTTTGTGATGAATAGAATTCCAATAATATTGTGTTTTATATCTGTGATATGGAATATTTGTTTAAATGGTTTATTGAGAATTTTATTTTGTTCCATTGTTTTTAGTGGGAACAAGAAAAAATTGAATTTTTCCATAATTTGTTAGGGTTGAGCCTTGTGCTGAGGCTAGTCTACTTAATCCTATTTTGTGAATTGTCTCTTGATAATTGTCTCGTGATATTTTGATAATTGTTGTAATTTCGTATTTGGTGATTTGATCTATTGTTTGAGTAATTTCGTGATCGATTATAATATTCTTGATTTCGATTATTTGAATAACTTCTGTTCCTATTGTTGGAATAATTTCTGTGTATATTGTATGATGAGTTTCTTGATCTATCATTTAAATAGTATCAAACGAGTAGTTCTGTCTGTTTGAGTTTGATCGTGAATACTTTTTTCGATAATGATTATTTGTACTGTGTGTTCGCTTATATCGATTTTGTGAGGAATTTCGTGAATTTCTTTTATCCGGTGATCTACCTCTGTAGTTAGAATTCTAATGTGATTAATTTTGTAAAGTATTTGAGCTGTTTGGTAGTGGTTTTCCAGAGCTATTGTTACTATGAATGTTTTTTTGTTTGGTAGTTTTTGATCTTTTTTCATGTATTGATAGAATGATTTTTTTGGTTCTTTGTACTTTTGTGGTTTATTTTGATTGTCTTGCTGTTTTTGTCTGCATTCAGCAATACTGTGTCCGTATCTTCGGCAATCGTTACACCATTTTTTCAATGATAGTTTACCTTTAAAATTTGGGTTTTTCTAATATATATTTAAGATTTCTGTGATTTTTTTTTCGGATAAATCTGTGTCTGAATTATGTATATTATTTATTTGTGTTGTTGTTGCTGGAATATTATCAACGTACTATAATTTGAGATTTTCTGTTTCTTCTAGTTTCATAGCGATTTCTGCTTGTTCTAGTTTATCTACTAGTTTTCTAAAATCTAGATCTGGTTCTCGAATTGAGGAAGGATGTGATGCTCTCTTTTTAATTGCTATTTTTCATAATTGAGGTGTTAGAATCATCATTAAAATTTCTGTCATTTTTGTGTTTTTATAATCATGAGTATTTATTGAATATGCTTTTTGGACTAGCGTTTCGATCCTTACTGCTAGTTGTTTGATCGATTCATTTGGTAGTCTAAGAATTTCTTGCATAAAAATCTTCGATGTTGTTTGTTTTTTTCTGAATCAAACATTTTTGAAAATTCTTCTGTGAATCTTTTCCAATCTGATTTTAATTCTATAGGTAAAACTGAAAGTGTGGTTTGTATTAACGTTGTACGTGTATGTATCCAATTTTGGTGAAGTGGCGTATTTATGGGTTCAGGTCCTATGTTTAAAATTAAATTTGCTGTGAGTGCATTTAAATAATTTCTACAGAATATTCAGGATATATGGTTTCATCAATGGTTTTTTTGATTGTATTGATGATCCACCCATGAGGTATGGATTCATAGTCATCTGTAGTGATTCTACGGCATTTGGCTTTTGTGAAAAATTTGTGAGTTGACTTTTTGTGTTTTTGTGTTGTTGTAAATAATGGATAATGGGATTTAATTTTGCATTTATGTTGGTTGATAATAATCTGTGGTTACCGGGTTTTGCCTTTGTATTGGTTGATATGATTGTGTATAGACTGGGTTTTGCGTTTGCAATGGTTGGTGAGTTTGTGTGTTAGCTGGGTTTTGTGGATAAAAATTTGTATTTTCGGATGCTTGATTTGGTCGAGGTGGTTTTGCACGGTATTCTTGTGTATATGGTGCAAAAGTATCTGGTTGATAATAATCATCATCATCTGATGATAAATAAGAAGGTGTATAATAAGGTGTATTATGTTTACCTTCATAAGATTATGTGGGTAATCATAAGAATTTACCAAAGTTGTTATTTTTTTGTCGAAATTTTTGTCTCTGTGAAAATAAAAGATTTTGAGTATTTGGGCGAAAAGATTTAGATGTTTGTGATCTATTTACATAATTATAATTGTGTTCTGCAATTGATATTTCTTGTTATTTCTTGTGAATGTTCTTTGTATTGAATCGGTATCATCATTGGCCGAAATGATTGATAGCTCACATGTGGGTATCTTGGTTCAATGGTGGTTTTTACCGTATATTGTAATGTTACCTAAGGTAAGATTGATTTTTTTGGTCTTGGAGTTGTAAGATTTTGATGTATTGGTGAGATACTTTGTTGTGATGTTGTTACTACTGTGGTAACTACTTCTTCATTTGTGGGATGTGATGATGTTTGAATATCTTGTTGTGTGAGATTCCTAGTTCCATTTAGATTTTCTTGTTGTATGACAGTTGAATTTAAAGTATTATTTCCTGTTCGATCGGGTAGAAATCAGTTATAGTTTAAAGGTGTTGCATCAGTTGTGAGTGGATATACCTTAATATAATCTTTGTGTATAGAAACTGTGCCAATGGCTTGACTTGAAATATCTGTTGGTATGTTAATAAATATTGTATGAGACCATACAGAGTCCTAAACATAATCTGAATACTCTGCTAATGCTGTATCATCTGTTGAATTTTGGGGTCTTAAATTTTTTCTTGCTGGTGAGATTAAATCAAGAGTATGTGTGAAATAATCTATGATGAATCATGCTAAGATTTTTTTGTAAACCGTGTTTAACTTTTTGTGAAACGTCGTTACTGGTTAAATTTTCACGGATTGCATTTAAATATTCGGAAAATATTGTGATTTCATGGCTTACAATTGTATGTTTTGATGTTTGAACTGTTGAAGTTCCTTGGGATTCTAAAATAGTTAAATAGCTATAAATTATTCGAAATACTTCATTAGTAAATATCGAATTTGCTCTTTGTTGTATATTTTTTAAATATTGTGTGAATACTTTTAAACTTCACTTCTATATCTACGGCGTCTGTTTGAAGTAGATACCTACCATGAAATTGGGCTCTGTAGTTCTATGGTATAGATTCCGTACTGTTGTGTTATTGTACATATTTCTCTGAGGTAGTGGTCGACAATTTTTCTTTTAATTGTTACTTCTGGAAATTCTGCTGCGCATGAGCTAATTCCTTTTTCAAATAATTTTGCTATTAATTTTTAACAAAATTTTGTTTGTCCTCTATCTTCAGTGAGGGAAATGATTATAAATGGGAGGATGGAGTTTTTATCTTCACTTTCTTCATTTATACTCATTTTTGTGCTTTATGACTGTCAATTTGTAACTTTGTATGTGCTTTATTGGTTGATTCCAATTGTATAGTCGTACTGGTTTTTTTTGTATGTGTTTTTTTTTCTTCGTTTTCCTTGTATTGATGAATGTGATGTGGTTTCTGAGTCAGAAAAATATAATGTATCATTAACTGGGTAGCTCTTATTTATTGAGTTTTTTAATCTATAAAGTTCTTGTAAATGACTTGTTTCTGATTCGGTGAATGCGTTTGTTTTTTTTTGAAAACCTTTTTCGTGTAATTTGTCTTTGTTTGCTTAAAATTTTTCGTTTGATTGTTTGTCGTTTGGTTCTAATGTATCCTGTTGACTGTCTGCGTGGAGTTATTACGAGATCTTATTTCTCGTTGTTTATTTCACAGTTGTGTAATATGAGTGTTTGGTTTATTTCCTAAATTGTCTAGTGACATAGGATTTAGGATGATGGATGCAATATTTGGATTAGTAATTTTTAAAGTGCTTAAACTATTAGTCCTTACGATTTTTTTTTGGTTAGCCTAACTTGGGTCTTGTTTTTCAGAGTTGGAGAGAAAAGCATATATCGATTGTTTGTTTTATCCTAAATTGTCTAGTGACATAAGGTTCATGATGACGGATGCAATATTAAGATTGGTGATTTTTAATATCCTAAACTGTTAGTTCTTATGATTTTTTGGTTAGCCTAACTTGGGTCATGTATTCAGGGTTGGAGAGAAAAGCATATATCGATTCCGGAGAATGATTGTTACTTTCTCGTGGCTAGTCCAAGTTAAGGTGTTAACTTACGTAATCTTACCTAGGGGTAATGATTGTGTTCAAGGGTTGGAGAACAGTAAATCGATTCACAAGGTTCAGGTATAATTAGAACACAATTAGTTCGTTAAATACTATTTTAAAATTACTAAGTTTGAGTATTATCTTGGGTGAGGTAAGAGGGGGGATCAAGTGAAGGATGAATAACCGAAGTTCTTCACTGTTTATTCTAATTAGAATGGCTAGTGTTATTGAAAAATTTCTGTTAGTCCTGGGTCGTAGAACGGGTTGGATAGTGAATAGGTCGTTAGACGCTATGCTAACTGTGTGGGGGAGAACAAAATTGTTCTATTTGATCCAAGGATAAGCCTTGATGATCAATATATAAATAAATGATAAAAAATTTAGTTGGTACAAAAATGAAATGGAGATCCAAGAAAAGCCTTGATGATCTATTTAAATTAAAAGGTTTAATTTAGTTAAAAGTAAAAATTAGAATAGGCCTTTTTAAAGTAATTTAAAGTTTAATTGGTAGAAAGGTTTAGTTTTTGATGATAATAGTGGTTTTATGATTTGCTTGATATGTTTAGGTAATGAAGCTGAGATGAAGAAATGATTGTGTTATGACTAAAAATTTGTGTGTTTACTAACTAATTTTTATTTCTCATTTTCAATAAACATTCTTTTTAGATATTTTTCTTTTTTACTGCAGTTTTAAAGAAACGATTAGAGATCTTTTTATCAATTGTTATTGTTCAAAACTAAGTGTAGCGCCTGTAGTTATTGGTGAAGAACTTTCTTCGACGATACTATGTCTGCAAATGACAATCTAAATTCATTGCTAATAAAACTTTAAATATAAAAATTGTGTTGGCTTTTGCCGTATGACCATGAAACTTATGGGTAGGTTCCGTTGTAGTCGTATATCGTCTCTTGTTCGAGGTCTTCTTCCAATACCGGGGAGTTCTCGTATTGTTCGGAATAATGGCTCTGATCTATTGAGTCGTAGAGACATTTCAATTAATATATTCTCGAGTAACATTTTTGTGATTTTGTCCAAGTCTAATTTATTTTGTTAGTTCCAAACTATTTTATTGCTTAAGGTCTTATTCGAGACTTATGGTCGCACCAGATGAGTTTTGTCGGATGGTCTAATTCATAGAGTAATTTCAGATAAGGTACACCGTCTGCTCGTCACGCTATCTTATTTTCGGCCGGATAGATTCGTGCAGCTTCTTAGTCTAATAACAATCTTAATCTTACTCTTATATCTCCTAGTCTCAATAGTATACTGGTTTTTGCGCATTCGTTTTTAGAGTTTCCTCAGAAAGATAACAATTGTAGTCTAATTCTAAAATCAATTTTTTCTAAGTCTAAGTTAGTTAAGGTCTTGTTCGAGACTTTTGGTCGCACCAGATGAGTTATGTTCGGTTGACTGTACTCACAGAGTAGTTTCAGATAAGGTACACCATCTGCTCGCCACGCTATCTTATTTTCGGCCGGAAAGATTCGTGCAACTTCTTAGTCTAACACCGATCTTAATCTTACTCTTATATCTCTTAGTCTCAATAGATCTAGACTATACTGGTTTGTTACGAGTTGGTCTCTAGGAAAAAGAAACTAAGATGTGAGTTAAATTCAGAATACCCTGACGCTGAAACTACAAGTAGTTTCAGCACTTACAAATAAGTGGGTTGTTAGTTAGATGGAGTATGATGGGTTAGTCTTCAATATTTTATAGGGATAAAATATCTAATTTATAACCAATAATAATATACAGTTTGGATCAGGTTCCACTTCGATGTGTCCAGTATCTTTTTGACTTTCGCCCAGTCTTCAGAGCACGTTGTTGTTCCTCTGTCTCCCGTTTCATGTAAAAAAAGGTTGTCAATTGTTACCAACCTGTTGTTTTAATTGTTTGCCTTATTGTCGATTTCGGATCGATTCCTTTTTCCCGTTTTTTTTTGTATTTGTGTTGCTGTTGCAGTTTTTTATTGGTTGCTGACCGTTCTTGCTGCAATTAGCGCTTTAACTTTTGTCAAGTTCTTTGTTCTTCGATTGACTTTTTAGTTAGTGATTCGAACTCCTCAACCCGACTGGGTTCCCTCAAACTTCCCACTTAAAATTGCTTGCATTTTCGTTTTTTTTTCCAATTGGTTCGGGATTTGGTGTTTTCACATGTGGTTTTGTCAGAATTTCGTCGGCAAATGCGATCAAAGTTCTTGTGTTTCTCAAAACTGAAATGCTAATGTTTCCGCCGTTCGTTGCCCAAGTATGAAGTTTTAGCACTTGCCGGTCAAATTAGAAACTGGTATTAGTTAGAAGTGCTTGGTAGAGTTTTTTCCTCAGCGATTAAACATGCCCGGATAATTCTAGTTTATTCCCAATTTCGTGTTGGCTGTAGACTGTCTTCTGGAACACTCCGCACCGAGCGTTTTTGATAATCTTTAATATTTTTTACGCATCGTTAGGTCATTTTGAAGCTTCAAAAAACGTCTCGATTAGCAGAAAAAAAACCTAAGAATGATTCAATAAAGACAACCAGGTGGATATAGAGTACAATTATTTAATCCAAGTAAGCCCCACCACATACATGGCATTACAAATTCATTACGAATTGTTCAAAAAAAAACTTCCACTGCTTGCCCGGAGACGATGCAAAACAACTTATTTTTGTAGTCACACCCCACTACCAAGCGCACAGATATGCAGTGTCACCAGATGTTTATTGTGTGCATGGTGGGTCCTTTGTTAAATTGCCTTCGAAATTTTCCATGTTTTTGCGTCTGGTAGTCCAACGTATAGCGTTAGTATTTATCAACCTATCAAGATATTTTTGGTACAAACAATTCTCTCGATTGTGCCATCTACTCTCTACCGAACAGTAGTCGATACCCAAGTACGCTATCTTGGAAGTCCTCGCGCCTTTACATAGAAGATTACTGCAGCTCTATAAAAAAATCCTTAAGAAGCGACGAAGAAATTTAATTGACGTACTTCAAAATGCGACGAAAACTTAACAAACTTTCAAGATTTCCCGTTAAAATTAAAACCCAGTTATATCAGGATTAGTCAGGTATAGTTGTTTTTTCAATGTCTCTCAAACTGGTTTCGGACCCATTCTTCAATAGTTTGAGATTGCTGTTCCCAAATCGTTCCGTCTTCTCCCCAGTTCCTTCATCCTAACAATGATCATTAAATTGTCGACTACATTTGTTTTGTCGTTCATTTTCAGTTTGATGTGATTTTGCCTGTGTTCAATCAGAACTATCAAAATAGACTGCAAAAATTTCTAAACGAAATGCCAACTTTTTTAAGTTTTTTTTCAATAGAGCATTTAGGTTAGCGCAGTCGTCGTTCTTGAAAAGCGACTTTTTTGGACCACTATGTGCCAACATTCAACAGTTATCCAAGAACGGACCTTCTCGTAAACTTGCTGAAATACACGCTTCAATCGTATTCAACTGTGCCGATGCCCTTTTTCAGTTCAATTCAACTATTATATTTCAAATTTTCTCTCGTTTTTTTTGTCATGACATTTAATGTTTTGTTTTGTTCTCATCAAAAAGTTTTTTTTTATAGGTTAGTTGTTTATTGAATATGTTGTGATTTGTTTTCAATGTGTAATCTTTTGACCTTCGGTGTTGATTATTACCAGTCAACTATAGCGTGAATCGACCATTGATCGATCATTAACTGTTCGTGTTGTTTTTAGAACAGACAGTTTAATTCAAGGCATTTCTTTTTTTCTTTTATTCTTTCATATTAGTTGTACAAAGATTATACATACCTAGTTTAAACATTCTAGCGTTTAGTTTCTGTGCAGTCAAACGAATCTTGGTAATAGATTTTGTAATGGTTTTGTCAAACGAGTCAAACGAACCGAAAATATGGCGCAGTCAAACGAGTCGAATGGCGCAGTCAAACAAATCGAACAGTCAAACGAATTGTCCTTTATTCTAGCCAAACCACACAATGGAGCCGCCCCATTTATGGACCCACTGGAGATATTAATTTCATTTTGATTATATCAAAAGAGATTCTGGACTTGTACAATCTTAGCGGACCAGAGGTCCCAGAAAACCACATTCCCATTTTGGAAGCCAACTGGGCAGGGAACAAGTCAGTCGGGAAACAAGAAACAAGAACGCGACGAAATTATATGGAGCCGCCAAAGAGAAGCGGATCAATGAAGAAAAGAAAAATTCAATGGACTAAGAAGAAGAGAAGCGGACAAGATTTTACAATCAATTTTTATCCTAGCTCTCAGAAGCGAAGGAAAAAAGGGCATTCCTTCAGAAAAACTCTGAGCTAAAACAATATCTAATTAAAAAAAAAAATGGTACCTCATTGAACAAGTTTTTATTAAACCTCCAAATATCACATTTGAGAAACTTAAACTCTTAAATAGAGAACAAAGAAACTCTTTCGAGCAATTGTGGGAAGCCATCACCGACCTTGTCAGCACCTGTAACATCAGAGAGTCAGACGAAGCAGAATGGATTAGAGATGTGTTTATTTGCAATATGAAGTATAGTGAGATCCAACGGAAGCTGTTGTTAGCAGCCATCAGTCCCTCAGAAGCCAGGCGTTCATAGATGAAAAGGGCTATTTCAACCACCAGAAGTTAACGAGTATGGCACAATCGACGACCAACGAGACAAACTGCAAATCGTTCGTATAAACGAGCTTAGAGCCATTTCGTAAATCTTCCAATTAGTTTGAGCGGAAAATCGTTGGAACTTTTCTGCAAAAAATGGTTTTAGATCAGCCAAAATTTTGAAAAGTGTCGTTTTTACAAGACATTTGTTTTTACATCAGCTTTGTTCAGAAACCACCAATAATAAAAAAGTTTTTAAAGCAGTCCACTAATTTATCGCCGCCATGGTCTTATATACCGAGCCTGATTGACTCATGTATTGATTCTGGTCGACTCATTATTGACCATGGTAGACTCATGCATCAATCCTGGTTGACTTTTAAATCGACGGTTAAATCTCATCGTGGTTAGAAAAACGGTTAATTAGTCGATCCAAATAGTTTATTCAAATCGACATCTCAGACCGGGCACTTTAAGCAAGTTCTCTTTTCATCATGAAAAATCATACCACATTTTACTCCTTGCATAAATCTTTAAACAGATCAGATTACTGCCAAATTGTTTTTTGATTTTACTTAAGCAAAAGATCCGCAGTTGAACAAATTAGAAATTCCTCCGTGAATGAACTTTTTTTACAGGTAAGTCAAAGCTAGCGAACGTTTTTCGTCAAACCTAACGAAGGTTGGGAAAGATTTAATTGAGATGTTTTCCAAAGCTGTTTCAAATTGCGCTGATATAAATTAAGAGCCATGCATTCCAGCTTTCAAATACTTCTACATTTCTTCGAACAGTTCTTAGTGTCTGACACTAATGTCTAACAAACTCAATAGAACACTAACCATTGCCGTAACCAGAAAGGTCGAACATGTTGATTTCCTTCCAATAATTTCGAATCCTAGATTCAAAGTCCGCCGCCAAATCTCGTAGGTAATCAAAGTTTTTAACTAAAACTTCCTGCTTTTTCGTTCCCCCCAGCCTCACTTGAGCATCAATTCATGGTACAAGGACTGGTTTTACAATTTTAAATATGAAGACTAAAAATGCTTGTCATCGCTTTATTAGTCCTTAGGTTACTTTTCATACCAACTGGACAGTGTTAACAACTTTTCTTATGTTTGCATGTGGGGGAAGGAAAAAGCCAACTTTCCTTTGTTTTTTGTTTTTACATTGCTTCTCCCATAGGTATGGTAGCCACCAAGACAATAGAATTGGCTAAAACAAATTTAATTTTTTACTAAATTCCAATAACACAATTAAACAACACTGCTCATATCAGGGCAAAACCCTGAATGTTCCAACTGCCTTTCAAGGTCTATGGAGCAGTAATAACCTGAAAATTTTTTTTTTAAAATGAAATTTTTTGTGAAAACATCACCCCATACGTCATATTAAATACAAAGTGATAGATTTGCTCCAATTAACAAATCAATTATGGCATATAAGCTTCCTTGAACCAATTTTGAATTATTTCTAAGACGGATTAAATCTCGCTTACGCGTTAATAGTCCCATTACGCATATTTACGCGTTAATCTCCGCTCCGCTTACGCGTTAACTATATCGCGCGTTAATTGTCCCAAATTGGCCAAAATGGCAATCTTTAAATCTCCATAACTTTACCAAAAATGGAATATCAAAAGACAGGTGAAATATCTTTTTAAACGTACGCTCAGGTCAACCATAGTTTTGATGGATATCAGAAAATTCCATCAAAAAGGGCTAGTTAAATAGTCGAAGTTTGTCTCAAGGAAAAAAAACCCACCCGAGCACAAATATTCCGTTACTTTCGTTACGAAAGACGAAACAATAAAGTTTTGGTTACGAAACTAAACAGTAAAACTTAGTGCTGATATGAAAAAAATTCAACGCAATGTCAAAAGAAAAACTGCAACTAAGCTATCATTTGAAGCGAGCACAAGTTGGGAAAAATAACGATTTCTTCACTTGCGTTTTAATCTGTTGTTATGTTTGTTTTTACATGGCACACTTAGGTACAAAATATTAAAGTTGGACATGGCCAAACGTAAACTCATAACAAGACTGCTCGTATCAGGGCGAAGCCCTGAATGTTCCGACTGCCTTTTAAGGTTTTATGGAGCAGTAATAACATTAAAAATTAAATGTATTAAGATAAATTTAAGTTTTTTTTTTAATTTGACTTTTTTAATGAAAATCATCACCCCACGCGCCATATAAAGTAGATAAGCATAAGTTTTGCTCCTTGTAACAAATCAATTAGAGCAAATAAGCTTCTTCCAATCAATTTGGAACGATTTTAAGACGGATTACCTCTACGCTAACACGTTCATAGCGCGAACTATATCTTTAAATCCCGATAACTGTACGAAAAATAATCACAGGTGAAATATCTTTTCAAATTTGAGCTCAAGCCAACAATACTTTTTGAATGATCTAAAAAAATTTCCGTCAAAAATGGCTACTTAAAAAGTCTAAATTTGTCTGAAGAAATAAAAACCACCCCGAGCACAAATATTCCATTACTTTCGTATCAAAAATCGGAACAATAAAGCACGCTCAATTGTTTTTGACCTGACCTGTATCTAGTAAAAAATATCCAGTGTGAAAAACTTCGTTTCGAATAAAATTACAGGTTGTTTTCAAAACAGTGAGTTTTGAGGAAAACGGTGGTTTCAGCTCATTGTTACACAATTCAGGTATCTACTTAACAATTGTCTCCCCCTTTCAAGAATTGGAGGGGGGCAATTGTTAAGTAGATTAGGTTGTCGAATTTTTGGCCAATCAGATTGCAGCAAAGTTCGAATTTTAAATGCAACGCTCTAGTGCTAATTTACTGCTTTTATTTATAGGGGTGGCAATTCTTTAGTAGATACCAAAGGGAAGGCGATTGTTTAGTAGATCCAAGTTCAGTTCCATTTCCCATATAAGATACTTAGTTTTTCGGAAATGCCCTATAATTTAAGGTTAAGTGTTAGATCAAAATGAAATATTTTCATAAGTACTTTGAAACTTCAAATATGCAAAAAGAGCTGTTTGATAATTCTCTAACTAACGATACAATTTCTCCATTAACATTTTTTGGACTTTGATGTTTTTTTCTAAATTAAATTTTGAAAGTTCGTGCTCAAAGTAGGTTAAAAAAAATTAAATTGATCATTTTCAGGCTTTTTCTTCCGTTTAGCACCAAATGCATGTTTACTTATTTTTTCTCCAACGAAAATCTAGCTCTCATATGACAGTATTACTAAAGTGTTTTTGGATTGATAATAAGCCAAGCCAATTCTAATTAGAGACTTTTAACATTTATGAAAAAAATGATTGAAACTGTTTGCTTGTTAAGATTTGTTATTCTAGTTTTGCATATACGTTTGGAACTTGCAATCAAACGTTCGGATTTTCTTCATGAAGGTGAGACATGCTTACAAGTCTCTTCCATTGATATTCCAATAAATGAAGAAAATGCATTTACCTGAAGTTTTTACAGGCAATTCCTATAGGGATAAAGTCATTTGGCAAATGAAAGACTAGCGTACTCCCCTCAGGATTTGCTAAATTCATTGGAAGTTTTCCGTTTCCTACGCACTGAACCCAAGGCACTGAAATAAAATAGTCGGTTTGAAGTTTCTCATTCACAAAAACGTCTTGAAAATGAAAACCATGCGTCAAGACTTGCAAAAAGTGACAAAATTAAAAAGATACATGAGGGTTGTTTTTTTTTGTGCGCATTTGTATTTTTGAGGGCTTTTTCCGGGCAAACGTGTGTACAAAAATGTTTCCAACACGAACAGTTTTCCACAGGGGCGGATTTAGGGGGGGGGGGGGGGCGGCGGTTGCGGACGCCCCCCTTCAGGGATTTGACCCCCTGCCGACCCAATGGGTCCCCCCTTTGATACTTTTCCGAAATCCATTTTTGGCCGACCGACCCTAAAATTTTTCTAAAGGCGCCTTCGGCGCCAATATATGCTATTTTTGAGGGGGAGCGCGCGCCAAAAAAACGCATTTTTTTTGTCAAAATTTTTCAAAAAGTGCCCAAAAACGGCTTTTTTGACTGTTTTTTCAAAAATTTGCCTGCGGCGCACAAAATATTGCCAAAATAGGGGTAAAACAGTGCTTTGGGAGAGCGCGAAAAAAAATCAATTTGGTCGACCTATTAAAAAAAAAGGTCTTCAAAATTTTGGAAAATCTTTTGAAAATCCGCCCCCCCCCCCCTCGAGAAAATCCTAGATCCGCCCCTGGTTTTCGATTACTTTGAAATTATAGTATGGGCAGAAAACAATGAGAGTGACTGTAAAAAAGCAACAGCTTTATATCACCCTGAGCTGTAGCTTGTCTCTTATGAAACTCGTGTGAAAAAATCAAACCGTTTCACTCTAAATAGTGATTTTTACTTTGTACTTCGTTTTGTTTGACTGTTCTAGAAATTATATTGCACTAATTTTTCAAATATTACACTAGTGTTTCAAATACTGCACTAATTTTTCAAAACTGGCAGGGAAACATGTTTTGTTTTATCAATAAAAAAGGAAGGTGATTTGTATCAATTATAGCGGATTCTTTCATGAACGACGGAATTTATGTTTGCTAAAGGTTGTATATAACTTTTGAGCTAAAAGTAAAGCATACATCAAACAACGACGTAGCAAATCGAAAACTCACTATTTTTCAACAAACAATTTCAAGTCATTTTCATTTCTAGCTTGGACCTAAGTGATATTCTTGTTCTAATACTTTAGGTGCATGCATTGAATTTTCTTTATTTTCATCTTTAACCAGGTTGGAAACTTTACAATCGAGAGTTTTCCAGAGAGCTCAAGCAACAAATTGCAGGCTGAAAGTATGAGTATCCCCTCGTAATTTTTTGGTTTTGCTTGTTTTGTGAAAAACATCTGTCAGAATTTTTTGAAATAGAGAAACTTTGCTCACTAAGTTTTTTAGGAGTTTGGTTCCATTTAATATTTGCTAAAAATTTTACAAAAAACTATTTAGATCGCAATTCTTTAATAACCTTATCCAAAACTTTTGAATTATCAGAGCTATTCTTCTTAAGGAACTTGTTCTATTTATTTGCGAGAAAAATAGTAAAAGTTAATGATCCATTTAGTCTAATTTTCAGATTGAGAACCTGTTTTTTGTTTTGGAGATTATATATGAGCATGTAAAACACGTATTAAGTATGTTTCCGTTCCATATTTGAAAAAGATTACTAACTTTGAACACTAGCGTAAAATACGAAAACGTAGTGCGATGTTTGAAACAATAGTGTAGTATTTAAATATTGTTTTAGTGTTTTAAATTTTGCACTAGTTTTTCAAATCAGAAATTGAAAAACTATGCCAATAGCTTTCCTATGTCAATCAACAAAAACAAAGTAGAGCGAAAAGAAATAAAAGTTGCGTATTAGCTTGAAAACTTTTTCACGTGTGTGTGTTTTGTTCGATTATTTCACATATGTTGTATACCAGATAACCAATAGTTTAGCCTACATCTCGATGTTTGTTCACATCTCGGCATTGCGTGTCTCGATCCATTCAAAATGTTTCTCGATGCAATGATAAGCAGCTGCTTATCTGCTACAAAAACCCTGCGTCAAGTGTACATGACTAGTGACTCCATATTGAGTTCACGTGTTTGATCTTATTACCCTATTATGTCGTGACCTAATATTTTTTCATCTTGTTACATAGAGTAGCCGTGACCGAGTGGGATAGGCACACGTGTCTGAAAACGAAGGTCATATGTTCGATTCCCACTTCGGTCACGGTTGGAGGGATACCAGTGTCATCCGCCTCTTCAAGGTGGGACCGGGTGCGGCAAAATGGATGGCAACCTCCACCCCCAAGGTTGCACTAACCGGTACTGGGGGCAAAAAAAAATCTCATTACCTATATCTTGACCCAGTGTCTTGCCACTCGAGCTAAGTGCTATCGAAAAATTTCTTCAGATTAGTTGAACAGCGTAAAATCAAAAGTTTTGAAAAATTATATTGTATATTATGAAATAAAAAAACGGACTGATTTTCGTTCAAGTACTTCTTAAAAATTCATAAATAGTTATCTATGGTTACCATTAGCTCGAATGATCGGTGTATTTTTGGGGCAGAACACCGTCAATTTTGATCTAATTTAATGTGAAATACTTATTGATACCCAGTACTCAAACTATGATCAAGCAATTGGCGGCATTTAATTCTTGTTGCGATTATATTTTCTAGATATATCCGGGCGAGGAAATGTTTTGAACTAATTTTGTAACATAAAAGTTATGTTTAATTGCAATAAATTTGGAAAAAGTTCGCCATCATCTTTTGATTTCCTGCTATCAAAAACTAGAACTTCAAGAGTGTCAAGTCAAAAATATAATTTTAATTTAAATTCCTCAGCTCGTACATGATTTTTTTCCGCAGTAGTATAATGGTGTTTGTCCAAATGAAAAAATTGTCTGCTTGGATGATCTTTATTTGATAAGGGGCCTCACAAATGCCCTCACCATGAATAAACTACTGGCGTGTTTCGTGTGATACAATATCATAATTGTCTTACCACGTGCTTTATCTTCTTATTTTCTTCCTTTATAGGAAACTTCCTCAATCAGTAAGGAAAAAGCGAAGAAACCCACCTTAAGATTTACTTTTTTAAGGTTTTTGTCTATTTTTTTAATAGAATTTTTGTGGAATTTTAATTTTAGTTTGATTTTTGGTTTGGTTAGGGGGAAATTTTTCAGCTCGGTTACCCCCTGTGGAACGATATACCGCCGAGTTTACCAAGAAGTTATGTTTCTTTCACATTTTGAACTAATACCGATTGATATCCAATCATAAAAAACTTCCAAATTAAAAATCTTGTTTGGTAAAAACAAGTATTATAACAAGGTATGGAACCGGTTTTTTTTGAAAAGAACTAGTTTTTCTCAAAAACTAACCTACTAATTTGTTTACAAAATGATAAAAAATTGAAGTCCCACCACTAACCTGTTCGCTTGCCTATTTAATGAGACTCATTTTACCTTAAA
Organism: Symsagittifera roscoffensis; assembly: GCF_963678635.1. Classification (NCBI taxonomy): domain Eukaryota; kingdom Metazoa; phylum Xenacoelomorpha; order Acoela; family Convolutidae; genus Symsagittifera; species Symsagittifera roscoffensis. The sequence continues at coordinate 10,032,999 of NC_087071.1, forward strand.
ACGAAAAATTGTGTGGAGAATTTTTACCCAAACTTTTAGATTTTCTGCCTTTTCTCGAAAACAAACATCAGGTTATGAATCTGAGGTTATGGTTTCAATGGTTTAAACGGGTTGTCTGATGCTCCTTTGTATAAAATGGTTGCGCACAAATTTTGCTACACAAAAAGTTTTGGTCCTCAGAAAGCAAATGTTTTGATTTCTTGTCCGTTTTTTGATTTTTTTTACTTTTCTCAAAAACAACCCAAGCTGATACAAAAAGAATTAATCCAGGCAACAGATGGTCGGAAACCTCCGTGCATAAGACGTTACATCTTAAATTTCGTAAGCAAAAAAAATGTCTCTGGGAAAATTCCAAAATCTCAAAAACTTCCACTCATATTTTAAAACAGCAACAGTTAAAGTTTTGGGTGAAGTCCAATTTCTAAGTTTTTGAAATCATCTATTTCATCCCGCATCAGTACAAATAAAATTAAAATTATCAAACAGGTACCTTCAGCTTTAGCATCAAAATAGATTGAAAAAATGGAAGCTGAATCATTATCGCGTCATTCTTCTTATTTTGAAAAATACACAATCACATTGAAAAAAGAACCTTCAAATTTTAGGGGCAGGAAATTGAGCCAAAATTCAGCAGTATTTTGGGGCAGAACACTGTCAATTTTGATATACTTTGAGAGGAAATACTTATAGTTATCCAGACAGAAAACCGCTGATCAAGCAATTGCCGGCTTTCTTTTGTTTTTGCGAATATGGGCAAAAAAAATTCTATGCTAGAGAAATTTCATGAACTGACTTTGTAAGGTAAGTTATACGTTCAGTTGCTAGAAATTTGGAAAACAATTGTCGTCCTTTCAAGACCAAAAGTCAAGTGTTTAAAATTTTTCGACTTTTTTGTATTCTTCCATTGATCGTGGAGAGAAAAAATTTTTTCGCAGATTAAACAGGAGTACAATTTGAGATTTGCTTGCAAAAAAGAGGTTTATTGAGCACAAGTTTGCGTATTTATCACCTGATCTTATTTTTTATCTTATTTCGACATTTGACATTGCGTTTTGACAACCAACATAAAAAGTCACAGGAAAATTTGGTTCTCTATTTGTCCTTTGAATTTTGGAAATTTGGTCCTCTATTTGAAGTTGTTATGTTTTTAGATGAGTTGAACATCGTAAACATAAAAATTCAAATATTTATATTCAAAAGATCGGTGACATTAAAACAAAGGTGGCTGGTAACTATCTCAGAACAAATTGCTGCATTAGCGGCTACGCCCTTTTTTTTACACAAAAAGTTATTGCCCTCAGAACAGTCACATTTTTCGAATTTTTCTGATTTTTTTCTCGAAATTAATCGTCCCAAATTTGAGATTTGCATTTCAATAGGTAGAAAAGGTTATGAAAAACTCCCCTGCAACAGCGGTTACGCTCAAAGTTTCTTACCAAAAAATATGACCATCGGAAATTTCTGTTTTTTGATTTTTCGACAACTTTTCGAAACTTTTTCACTTCTCACAAAAACAGTCCTCACAAATCTGAGGTTTTGGTTTCAATGGTTATATGGGGTTGTGTGATGTTCCCCTATATAAGCGGTTACGCCCGATTTTTTTAAAAATTCGTTTTCATTTCTTTTTATGTCAATTTTTTGGCACGATCAAAACATCCAAGATCAAAGAAATATCAAAGAGAGCCGTCTTTTTGCGGAAATGGCGGAGTCCGCATTTAATTCATATAATAACAGATACTTTTAGACTGTAAGGTAACTTTTTAATATAAAAGCTGCGAACTGATTTTTTCCTGCAATTGTGTAATAATATTCAAAACAAATATTCGTTATTAAATATTAAGTGCTTTTTTATAACACTTATTTAATGGTCAAAGCTAATGAAAAACAATTCACAGATATTTCTGCAAAAATAGGACGATGATAAGTTTTTTGCTGAACTAAACAGGTTTAATTAGCAAAACTTAATTGAAGGAAACATCAAAAAACCACTACATCAGCATTCGAAAATTTACCAGAAGATGTCTCCAACTCAAGCACTCCATTAAGCGAATTCCTGATCAAAGATAAAACAAGATCTCCAGTAATGTTTTGGTCAAAAATTTTTTGATTGATTTAGATGATTTAGATGATAGAAAAAAACACTGGTTTTTTTCAATTGAAAATAATGAGGAATGCCGTGTTTCTGAACAAACTGAGAGCATAGTTCTATTGAGCAATTATGATCATTTTGAAAAAATATAATTGATAATGTCCATTTGACCTCGCCCAAAAGAATAAAATTTTTTGACCTGAACCACCCGTTGAAAGTTGGTCTTTTCAGAAAAATTTTCTATCCTCAGAAAGAAAAGATACAGACAGAGCGTTTAATTGCATTCTGATTTTTCAGTCATACCATAACCTTGCTAACAATGAATTTTAGGGATTATTTATAGGCTTCGTTGTCTGGTTGTTTACGTGAATTGATGTGTGCCGTATGAAATCAGTTACAGGTACAAAATATTGAAATCGACCACATAAAACAAATAATTACAACAAACTTCTAGTTCATTTGATGTTAAAAAGGTTTTTAAGTGTTATGAACGAAGTGAGTACTCTTACATAGGTCTTGGTTTTGTTTTTTTTTTCATGAAAAATTCTTGTTTCTTGTTCAGGTTCAATTTTGATTTTTCGCGGTTTGATGTTTGAATTTTTTTAGTTCTGTTCTTTTCCTCCGATAGCAGCAAAAGTGAAAATTGCACGAAACTGATTAATTTTTTATTACAAAAAAAAGAAAAAGATTATCACATTTCCTGGCCAAATAAAAGACTTACCTAATGATCCAGTTTTCTCAATTGGGTTAATTTTATCAATAAAAACACCAATCATAAATTGCTCGTGAGTTTCATAGAGCTTTGAGGGCACCATGGTTTTTGGAAACTCGATTGTTGAAACATTTTCAGAAAGTTGTCAGTTTTTTTTCCATTTTTTTTTTGCTTTTTTTTTTGCTTTTTTCCAAATGTCAGTTGGCTACATGCTTTACAAATTTTTGCTCATTTTTTGGTTCAACTGAAATTTTCCTGCTGCTTGCGGTGTCGAATAAATTATTATTATTTTTTCGGTTTTCAAGACAGGTCTCATAATCTCTTTTTAGAATAAATTTTTTGCTCAATTGTCCCGTGAGTGTTTTTTTTTGTAACGCAAGCTCACGGACAAACTGTTATGGGAGTGTGAAGTTTATCTCATCAGATCATCGCGCAGTGAGGTTCCATGGACAAAAATTGATTCTATTTGTTTGTCATGGTCAACAATGTCGCAATTTTAATCGATCATAAATTTGGTACCTTGCAATTGAATATAATCCATCACAATCCATTACTTTTAGATAAATTCAATCGATGACAAACAATATAAAATCCGGCATAATGGACCATAATGGATTATAATTTCAATAAATTTTTTCCAAATTTTTTGCAAAACTTAGTGTTTTTCCTGCATTACTCACAACCCACTCGATATCTAAAACTAATCACTTAAGCTTTGCAAAACCATATTCCTCACTTTTTAAATCCAGGTCTTCTCAAATTTAATACTCAAGTTGAACATGTCATAAGTTCCACCTACCCACATTCCATACCCCCTTTCACCTACCACTACACACACACCTACATTCCCTTCCCACACCTACTTGACAGCCCCCGTAAGTTTTCGGTGGAGGGGTTAAACGCCTATAGGGGGGAAGGGATTTAGTGTGTATGTGGGAGAAGGGGGTGAGAGGGTAGGGTGCATGCATTCACGGTATTTTTCATGTAATTTTAACTTAAATAAGGGTTAATTGGCGCGTGAGATGGATGTGGTGGTAACCGAAGAAAAAGATAATGTTGGGAATTAGTATGAAGATTTTAGGGGGAGGGGGAGAAACACACAAGTAGAAAACGATACAATTTTTGCTCGAGCCTAATGTATAAAAAATATAGCGATTGCAAACTTTAAATATTGAATGTTTTGTTTCAAGATTATGGAAAATCTAGGCTTTTGCTCGTAAAAATTATTTGTAATCCTATATCATCCATTACAACCCAGTGTAATCTATTATAATGGATTAAATTGATTTCTACTGTATTTGTTTTATAATCGTTAATTATTCCTCTAGATCTGATGGTTTTAGAAGTTTTTGAAGACAGACCATGAAAATGTAATATAATCGATTATTATCCATGGAACCTCATTACGGGATTCAATTAATTTTTTATAAGATCATCTGGACAATTTGTCGAGGAACGAGACAGTTTCTGTTTACAATGCGATTCTGTTTATGATTTCCTCTTTGAATGATTAATACTGTGCAGTTAGTGGCTGAACAACTCTGAAACTTTGCATTGAAGATTTAAAAACTTTGCGCTAAAAACTCGTTTAAAAGCTTATCTCGCGCAGAAACTTGTTTTTCACAATTTACCATACGTTTTTAAAGCGTAATTTGTAATAAGAAAACTGGTTTTCACACTGTGCGGCGTTACCAATAGCCTAGTAAAAGCTGATCAGCTCCTTGTGTTACCAGGGAATGTCTTCTCAAAAAACGAAGTAGGCAAACCATGGTTTTGTTTATGAAGTAAAATTCAACGCCATTTGTGAGATGTATATTGCCTTGGGAACAGTTAAAGATACAAAGACAGAAAAAAGAAAAACGAGTGAAAAGGCCGCATTCAAAAAACTCTGGTTAAGTCATAAAACAGAATCTGGTTAAATTAACATTCTCCTAAAACTTAATTATTTAAATTAATCTCAATTGTGAGTTTCCGTGATAAACATAAGTGGTTAAAAAAATTTTCGTTTTGTCTATTCGTTACAAAACTTGGGACATTGTAAAAAGACCAACCAACGAAAACATTTCGTTTAATGTATAACAAAAATTCCCAAATAAACAAAAATAATTTTGATCATAACAAGAAACTAGTAACAGGCAAAAAATTGCGAAATCAGCCGTTGGACTCTAACCAAAAAGTTTCTTATGATTTCTCCCAAAACAACTCCAAAACTAACCGTTGGAACTCTAACTTTAGCGTGAGTTTTGTGAGGTAGTTTCTTATCATCTATATTGAAAACCACCGTACATTTTCTCAAAAACAATCATTTCGGCGTTTTTTTTTGCGGAAAAGCAATCAAATAATAATTGTGGCAATAACTTTAGCTTTCAAAGCTCAAAATAAACAATGCCAGTTACTAGAACTTCATAATTGAAATTGATAAAACTCTTGAAATTGATGTAATCGTTTTGTTTCTTCTATTCGTTACAAATCTATTGCTATCGTAAAAAGACCAACCAACGGAAACACTTTGTTTCATTAATAACAGAGAACCACAAAAAAAGGTTTTTCATTCAAGCAAGAAATTGTTATCAGGAAAAATAATTGGGGAGTCAGTGGTTGGATTCAGTCTGAACAAAAGGTTTTTTAAGAATCGGCGTTCAAATTTGTGTTTTTTGAGTTTAAAATTTTCACTCAATTTTTTGAAGAGCAGTATTATTTTTTTTTGAAATCTATACTGAATAGTGATCTTTTAAAACTTTAAAGAAGGAAAAAAACTGATATTATCTGGACATCTCAAATAAAATATGTGTAGCTCCCGTGGTGAAAAAAGACTCTTTTCATATTTTGTTTGGGAAATCCAGATAAAATCAATTTTCTTTCTGTTCTTTGAGTTTTTTGAAAATTCCTTTTTAGTATGAAATCGAAAGAAAATTAAGACTGCTCTTCAAAAAACACAAAATTTAAACTCCGAATCTTAGCATTACGAGGCCAAACTGTGCACCGGATAGATGCACAACTATGGGTCTCTATGTTCCTGGATTCCAAAAACAAGTCTTTAAACTTGTAAAAATTTTGTTGGAACGATCAAAGAGAATGAAAGAACAAAAGAAGAGCAAAAGGAGCGTCCTTGTTGCGGAATCCCCTTGCAATTCACAAAATACACAGTCTGGCCTCATAATGAAGAAATTTTTTGCTTTGACTGAATCCAACGGCAGATTCCCCATTTTTCTTTCCTAATGACCTTTTCTTGTTTCTACGAATGCTATTTTCGTTTGTTTGCGAATTTCTGTTCGTTTCCGTTGGATGGTTTCCGTAAAAAGCGTTTCCGTTGGTTGGTCTTTTTACAATAGCAATAGATTTTTAACGAATAGAAGTAACAAAACGATTACATCAATTTCAAGAGTTTTATCAATTTCAATTATGAAGTTCTAGTAACTCGCATTGTTTATTTTGAGCTTTGAAAGCTAAAGTTATAGCTACAATTATATTTTGTTTGCATTTTCGAAAAGATAAGAACCACGTTTTCGACAAAATTTGTTTTCGACAAATCTTACGTTGATCATCATGAGATATGATTTTAAAAACTATCACTCGAAACACGCTGAGATGGGACATCCAACGGTTGGTTTTGGAGCAGAATTGTTGCAGTTTTCAGTGGTATATTTCAAAAGAGTTGTAATAGCCTTTTAATCAAAAAACGTTTTTATACTTTAATCAAGATACTTTTTCCCCATTATCTGTACTCTTGAGTTTTTAAATAAGAAAAAGATCGTCGGTGTTTTTTATTTGTGGTTTAATTGCGACAATTTTGCAACAACTTTGCTCATCACTTTGCACGGAAACTAGGTTATTTAGCCCCGAAGAAATTTTTAGGTGAAGTCAGTGTTGATAGTAATTTAAAAAGGTATTCGTACCGTATAGACAGAGAAGCAGAAGAAACAATCTGAAAACCATTTCTTTGAAGTTCGAAGAATAAATTATCACCAAAATCAATTTGTCATTTGCTCATTACATAACACATTCTCCTGACATTTCAGTCTTGTAATAAACGTCAAATTTGAACAAGTTAAACTGTTAGGGTGGTTCTACTCCAGATGCGTTGGTTTAAATAAATATCAGTTTCAAAGGTTGAAAACAGTCGTGTGAATAATTATGCTAACTGAGTATATAATTTCAAAACAAGGCTACATGCGTAGCATTTTTTGTTCGGAACATAATTAGCGAAGGAGAATTTTTTTTAAAAAATTGCCCTTTATTTAACACGTAAAAATGAGTATGAGGTCATACAAGCTAAACTGTCAAAAACAGATATGTTATTATGAAAAAACCTGGAAACCCAGTTTTTTTAATGAAAATTAGTCTGAAAAACCCAAACCTCGACTGAACGCGGTTATGTTGCATCAGACAAAACCAGAGTCTCATTAAAACTTTATTTTTTCATGTTTTTGCTGATTTTTACTTACGCAACCTAAGCCAATCAATATACGCCCATTGGGGCCCACCATTTGACTCCCCCACAATTACAGCCCCCTTCCCCCGATACCTGATAAAACCTTATCGCTTACAACTCCTCCCTTGTACATACGACCCCATACTGATAAAAGTATGCAAATACCACTGGTAACTAAACTAACTATCTAAGTTTAAAAAAGGAATAAAATAATGTGTAAATTGAAACTGACCGATGTCTTAAAAGAGCAACTAGTGACGCGAAGTCCACTGGACTTCGTAGAGTAGACATTAACTGGTACTTGATTAATCTATAGAGGTCAATGTTAAGTGATACTAAAAAACCAAATCACAACATTCCCCACTGCACAAAATATTATATCTGCCCACTCCCAATGTAGACAATATCACACATATACTCTATTCTCCCCTCACTCCACCTGAGCCAAACTTGAAACAAAAAGTAACAGCGTTTAGCACTAATGGAAATTCACAGAGATATTACAATTTACAATGGAGATGTCTATGCGGTAATATTTACAGGCTACCTACAAGATTAAACAGATATCTACAGCGACTGTACAGCTGACGAGATGTTATGTACAAATGGGGTTATGCGACATATAAACAAATTGAACAAGCTAAACTACATAGCTAACTAATTAAAAAATACAAATTCGCTCAAATTGAGAATTAGTAAAGTTACGTAAAATGGGTAACCAATGGGAAAATCAGCAAAAAAAGGTTATGCTAAAAAAGTTTTTAAGTTTTTGGAGTTTTAATATGTGGCGTTAAATAAATCATGGAAACTATTGGCCTCCTTCCTTACTTCTGTGTCTATGCCTGAAGATATATCACTCCCGTCCTCGTCCTGAATGTCGGGTCTGACTTCTCCCAAGGGAAAGGATAGTACCGCGATCGTTCGTACCGCGGCGTCACGGAAGAAGGGGTTGACGAGAAGCCTTGTGTAGTTTCAGCCACCAGTGTTGGATGGAAAGTTATATCTTTGAGTGGTGTCAGGTAATCCGATGGCGAGTCTGAGGGAAAGGTCGTCTGTAGGCTTTTCGAGCCGGAGAAAGTTATCAGGGGTTCGTCATTGGAATCCGCGATTTCGATCGTTTCTGCTCCTAGGGTCACCTGGTCTATGAAACGCCTTAAAATTTAGGTGGCCTGGATTCCTTCTGGGTCGTGGTTTGTTGCCTTTCGGGGTTTTGGGCGTCTCTATTGTCTTTTCCGGAGAGCTCTCTATCCTAATTGGGTTGTCGCATGTGCCCGTTGGGAGAGTAGTTGTCGTCTGAGTGTTGGTTTCACTCGCTAAGGTACGTCCTGACTGATCTAAATCACTGTCAATATTATAAGTCGGTGTTTTATATACAGTTTCCGAGTCCGTACCCAAAAACTCATCGATAACTTTGTCCAAATGGTCTAACTCTAGCGAGGAAGCTAATTCAGAATACGCGAATTTTGAACCTTTGAAACTCGGGGTTTTCATTCTCCTCATTTTCGTCGCATTTTCTCCCGTTGGTTTGTAGCTCTTCGATGGCCCTCCTTCATTCGAGTCTGGCCTCTTCAATGGAGAATTTCTCCTTCGTTTCCCTGCTAAATCATGATTTTTATTTATCGAGTTCGGAACTGCTGAAAATTTACTGGGAGCCGACGGTTGATTTTAATTAAAAGCTAATTCGGATTTTCTGAGCACATGTCCCTTGTCTAATGTAACTGTATGTTTTGTATCCGACAATGGTTTTCCCCCATAAGTTTAAAATAAGGTTTGCCTTCCCTTCGGTTAACTGTCTTCCTAAACCAGTTGCCTCCTTGGCTGAATGGGTTTGACAGTGAGGCTCGCTGAAGGTTTCTAGCAAGTTCGTCCGATTGGTCGCTCTCATACCTCCTTTGTCTGCCGCTGTGTTTTTCAGATAGCCGTCTTCGAATGCGTCATTTGCTCCCCTGTCTTGAGCTCTATCTCTTGACAGTTTTGACTTCCCTTTATCTAAATTAATTGCTTGTGAGACCAGCGATTTCCAAAAGGTGTTAGGCAATCTATTAAAAAATTTTGAAAAAGGAGAGCATCCAATTGACGATTGTTTCGTTGAACGAATATTTTAAACGATTTTTATCCATTGCCGTATTTAAAGATAGTTTTGGTTCGTTAAACGACATTGCCAAAAGTTTTGCTTTAATCGTTTAAAGGAGTCTTTTTACGACTCCATTGGATCTATGATCCTCGACTGTACATAGAATAAAGTTGATGTTATTGTTCTCGCAGAAGTTTCCAAAATCGTTTGAAATAAAACTTGACCCACGGTCGACTCTAATAAACTTCGCAAATACATGAAGGTGACAATAAGCCGAGGTGTTATTCACTACCTTTGCTGACGGGAATTTTGAGAAGCGGTCGATGCATAGTAAAAGGTATTTTGAATTGCCCCAATTTTTGTTCAAAAGACCCGCAAATTCTAAGTCTACTTCTTCGATTGGTTCACAAAGGATTGGTAATTTCTCCGTATTGTTCGTACAGAAAATCACTGTAAATTCTTTAAATTCTTACCAGCCTTGATGCACTGGATACAGTTTTTTTCATTATAATAAATCTCTCTGTATAAATGTGGTCACCAAATGTTTTCTGCCAGAGATTTCATTCCGCACTGTCCTGGGTGAGTTTCATGGAGTAGCGACAAAAATGGCGACATCAGAGCTGCTGGTACTATCAGTTTGTTATCGTTAAATAACAATCCTTCTTTCACATGGATGTCTCTTTAAAAATTCTTGAGGTAAGCTCCGAATCTATCCAATGGTCTGCCTTCTTCTACTGCATTTTTCACATCCTTGAGAACTTTGTCCTTGTCTGTCAAGAGTCTAATTAGTTTGTTCGAACAATGTTCGGTGAGGGATAAAGGAGTATCTGGTAACTTGAGGTCTCCCGTATATTTGGCGAGTAGTTTTTTATGGATGTCCGACACTCTGCCGTTGTTGAAGTTCAGTAAAGTTCCTTCAATTTCCGCCCTGAGGGAAACTTTTAGCGAGTTCACAGATGCGAGAAATTCTTCTAATAGCTTTTTGTTTTCGGAATTTACGGACTGGTTAACTGATAAAAGTGCCTGCGCAAGAAAAAATAAGTAAGTTTTGTCTGACAGTTAAAAGTAATTAAAATCGAACTTTGAAAGATTTAATGAGATACAGCCGCTTGTACAGGACTCTGAACGCGAGTGATTGGAATTACAAATTCTAATTGTGTCGTTGACGTAATTCAGAATATTCGTGAAGAACGAACGTTGTTTGAAAAGCGTTAGTTCTTTCTTTCCGCCCATTGGATTATTGCAATCCAAGTTACTAATAGTATTTACATGCACTGGATTGTACAATTCGTTCTTTACAATCAATATTTACAGAGAGGTTGTCTACAATATTTTCAACTGTTGCCACTACAAATTCGCTATCGTAATGAGAGGCTGGCATGGCTTTTCCTGAGGGTAATCTCGACAGTAAATCTGTAAATCCCATTTCTTTTCCTGGTATGTGTTTGATATTAAAGGTAAATGGTAAAAGTCGATTTGCCCAAAGGGTTAGTCTGCTGTGCATAGTTTTGTTACTTTGATCGGCATTTAAGGCTGATAACAATGCGTTTTGATCCGTTGCAATTTCAAACTGAGCGCGATACAAAATTTTTTAAAATGCTCTGTAGCCCAGACTACTCCCAACATTTCTAATTCGTTGGTAGAATATTTCATGGCTGTTTAAATTATGTGAAGCGTCTGTGTTTAATCTTGACATCTTTTTTATGTCAAAATGATTGTTCTCTGTAATGTTGACGATCTGTTTTTTAATTCTTCGAAAGCCTTAGTATGATCGTCGTTCCATTAGTAGACTGATTTTTTTTCCACTAAAAGTGGTCGTAAGGGAGAAACTAGAGACAGGTTCGGGACTTCATATATTGATTGATTGAGCCGAAGATAGACCTTAATTCAGAGTTGTTTTTGGGGTTTGGGAGGCTTTCTATAGAATCTGATTTTCCCACCACTGGTTTCACCCCAAGTTTGAGATCTTGAAACCCAGCCACTCTATTTCTTTTTGGAAAAATGCACATTTATCCCATTTTACTGCCATGTTCTTGTTGTTCAAGATGTTTAAAATTTTTGTTAATATCGCCTTGTGTTCATTTAGAGATCTTTTCGAAGCTATTAAAATGTCGTGTCGTCGACATAACAATTGGTAAAAGGAATTTCATTCAGTAATGAATCCATCACCTTCTGGAACTCGTTTGGCATATCGCCTAGTCCGTAAAATCCCGTTAAAAATCTTTAGGTCCCGGTGGTTTCACCACCTACAGTACTAAAACTGCATCGTTTGCTGGTGTATGTAGGTGTATGTACATAATTTTAGTTGACTGTACGCGTTTTATAGATCTAAATTACTAAACCAGACTTCCCCTGAATCTTTGATGGAAAGTTGGAGGGCTATGTTGTCGATAAGCTCGTGTATGTTCGGCATTTGTTATTTGCTCTTGAACATCTGGTTATTTAAGAGTTTCGAATCTAATGCCAACTTGATACTACCGTCTTTTTTTTCTTTTTATCACTATTGGACTAATAAAACAGTCTTCATTGCATTTGCTTAATTTCACATTACGCCCCTCTTTTTCCATTCTATTTAATTCCACCTTTACACTATCTAGTAAATGCAGAGGAATTCTTCTTCCTTTGGTTTGAATAGGTTTGAATGGAGAGTGGAAATGAGTGATTTTTCTGTCCAATGGTATTTTCCCTACTCTGTTGAATAATCTTTTGTACTTATGAAACAGATTAAAAGTTGTGTCTGAATGATTGTTTAACTTACACAAATCCGGGGGGTTACGTTGTTGGGTAGTAGAGGCTGCCGTTGGTCTATTTCGATTCCGATTTGTGGTAAATTATCGTTTCCCAAGATATTGCTCTCATGTCCAGAAGTGATAAAAAATACAGTTTCATCCGTGATCCATCATTGTATTGTTTTCTAACTACAACTTTTCCGATGATGTTAATTGTTACGTTGGTAAACCCGCAGTATAATTCTCGAGTCTTCTCGTCTACTGGGTGTATTTCCATTTGTAGGTTTCTAAACTTCATTTCGTGCAAGATGTTTTGCTTTAAGAAGCTCACTGGGCTCGCTGAATCCACTGGAATGTTCAGATTAACTATCGCATCATCTCCCAGTCCGATGTTAACCAATTTCTTGATGTTAACAATTTCTTAAGGTTCTGATGCTAAGAACGGAATATTCGTCGTTGTCGCTGATCCCCTCTTCTATCCACGCGTTAATCACACCACAAAAATTTTCTTCAAGTCTTGCTTTAAGGTCTTTTGGGGAGTATGAACAATTCTGACTATTTACAGATTCTTCTACAGTATTTACAGCGGGTTTTCTTCCTTTCGATTTACACAGTCTTCCAAAATGTCCTTTATTTTTACAAATAATACAGATTATTTCCTTCGCCGGACACATTCATATGACCCTTGGTAAACGCATTGCCGCATTTCATACAAGTATTAGATCTTTCTATGTTCAAGCTTGGTTCCTTCTTTACATTATTAAAATTTTTGTACACTCTGCCGCTACTTCCTGTCGTGTTGAATGATCTAGTCATATTTGTTAAGTTCAGATGGTTTTTTCGTCGATGTAGCTTTTTTCGTCGATGTCTTCAAGTAGCTTTTTTCGTCGATGTTGGCTTGGTTGAGTGCATCCACTGAATTAAGAGTCTCCGAAAGTAATCGACGTGGTGAATCACAGTTTTTCATGTTAAAAATAATTACATCTCTGATCCACCCCTGTTCAGCGTTGATTCCAATTTCGCATGATCTTGCTAAACCTGATAGTGCGCCCCAAAATTGTTCATAGGATTCCCTATCCTTTTGCTTTCTGCTTAGCAGCTTATATCGTTCGAACGTAATATTTGTCGGTTTGATAAAGGCAGCTTCTAGTAGTTCAAAAAACTCTTTGAACGAGGTTCCTAGGATTTTCACCCTTGGGTGTTTTTGAGCAAAGACTCTCTTTACTTCCGCTCCTAAGGCCAAATATAAGATTGATCTCACTTTTTTTTCAGCCTCATATCTCCTCATTCCGCCGAATTTTCGTTTCTTTTCTGCTAGTGTTTTATCTTGTGCGTGCTCGTAGACTCGCATAGTCTCTTTATTTTTGGCCTCCCTAGCTTTCCTCTGTGGGTCAGTTTCTGACTCCTGGGCGCCTTCTAGGACTGGTATCGTTGTCTCCCCTTCCAATGGTTCCTTTAGATTACCTATATCTAGATTTTCTTTAGCAATGATAGCCAGATGAAATTGGTCTATCCAGTTGTTCCATTGGGTGGGGGGTTCTACCGTGTGTTTTGGCCAAAAGGCGGGTATTCTCGCAGATTCGAATCAGTTGTCGACTGCGCCATAATAAAAGTATGCAAATATCACTGGTAACTAAATTAACTATCTAAGTTAAAAAAGGAATAAAATAATGTGTAAATTGAAACTGACCGATGTCTTAAAAGAGCAACTAGTGACGCAAAGTCCACTGGACTTCGTAGAATAGACATTAACTGGTACTTGATAATTCTATAGAGGTCAAGGTTAAGAAATACTAAAATAATAAATCAGAACACATACCCCCCTTTAATACACCCCCGCTCACACCTCCTCGTTTATAGCATCCACCATTTACGCCTCCTCCCTTTGGGTACGACCCGCTTCCCCGCGCTATAACCTCACATCCCGTCCTTGTCACAATTAATCGGGGAGGGGGTGGATAAACGAAGAAGGGGGTTGCGGTAAAGAGCGCATTTCATAAAAAAAACTAGTTTCAGATTTGGATCAGACCGTGAGTATAGCATACATTAATGGTAGATTTGCAAAACAATTTTTAGACTGCAAAAGTTTATAGATTATATTTCATTATAATCACTTATATTGGATTTTGAATGAGTTAGTCAAATTAATGGGTACTGAAATTTAAAACATTTGTATTTTTACGGTTTCCCTTATAATCGATTTTTATCCAAACTCCGGTGGGGTAAATATTTTTCTTGTTTTTGTCACGAACGCCCGTTTATCTATTACAAACGGAGAAAATAAAATATCAATCTGTACTTCCGACGGTTCGCCAGGTTCTTAATCCTTTTTTTACAGTAAGCATAAGCATTTGTTGTGATAGAAGTCCGTATTTTTAAACTTTTCTTCGGACACTTCAGAGAAGTTAGTTTCAATTATGGTTTTAAGACCAGGTTTTGTTGCAAGATACTGCTGGAAGACTTCAACGGAAAAGTTAATTTTGGGTAATCTGTTTGTGATACTGTGACATGACTTGTCTCGCGTGAGAAAATGAAATATAATTGCTGTTTTTGTACCATATCTGCTGAACAAGCGAAAATGAGGAACATATTGTTAAACATGATTATAAACGGTTTTCATGAGGTGAAACTTTCCGAAACAAAGAAAAAATACAAGTAATGGACTATCTTATTGGCAGAAAATTGTTGGAGCTGAGTTGAACTGATCGCTCAGTTCTTCTTTATCAGACTAGGAAGGTTGACAAATAATTCAAGGTCTTTAATTAAGCCTCAAAAATTTAAATTTTTCTCTAAATTATTAGTTACTCGAGGTAATATTCTAGGTAATACTCTACAATTTTTCGAGGTAATATTACTTAAAAGAAATAAATTCATTACAATAAAGATTTTTTGTTCATGTGTCCTTACGAGGCCAAACTGTAAACTTTGTGAATTTTAAGTGGATTTTGCAACAGGAAAAATCAGATTTGTCAAGGAGTCCGCAACATTGCTATTTTTCTTTGGTTTTCTCTGCTGTATTTGATTCCACGGACGTATAGCATTAACACTGTGTTGCTCAAAATCCCTCCAAAAACAGGCAATTTTGCGGAATCCGCAACAAAATGTGTGAGATCTGACACCAGTTTGTGGAATCCATGAACAAGTAACAATATGTATTTTTCAAAATTAAGCTGTCGCGGAATCCGCTACTGTAAGTGGAATTCTCATAAATTTGCGAACTCCTTTTACATTTGCAGAATCCGCTCACATTTGGGGAATCTGGAACAAGTACCTATTTTTGCTTTTTGAGTCCAAATAAATTTTCTAAAATAAACCCACTTACATTTTGGAACATATTTGAAAACTTGTATCTGGAACCCAGAAACATACAGACACAAAATTGTGGGCCTATCCAGTGCACAGTTTGGCCTCGTAATGGTTGAAATTTTTTTAATGTGAAATGGTTTTTAAGTTATACCTTTGAAATTGATGCTGTGTTAGCATAAAAAAATTCCTGTTTACAAAAATTATATGCTAACTACTTAAGGCAAGAAAAGAAAACAAAATCGGAGAAAATACATTCTACGAGTTCCATTCTCATTATTTTGTTTGTTGAAAACAAAAATATGAAATTTTTTATCGGAAAATTGCCGTTTGACTGATCCTCTTGAGATACATTCAGAACTATCGTTTGATTATTAGAAAAAAGCATTCAATGAAAAACTATTGGTTTAGTGGATGATTTACCCGGTGGAATTGCCGCAAAATATCTAAAGTAGATAATACGTCAGTAGTGGCCTAAATGCGCGCGGTTTTTTTGGTTGATATCATTTTAAAAAATTAATATAAATAATAAGGAATTCCTAAAATGACGTCACAGGCAGCAGAAATTTGTAACACTACTCTCATAATAGCAAGGAATATGCTATCGAAAAAAAAACAAACGACGCGTTCCAAAAATGTTATTTTGTGAAATTTTTACTGAGAAACAAACGAAATTTTAGTGAGAAAAACAACTGAAGCCTATTGGAAATGACTGAAAATTCAGATGCATCGCCCCCTAGACCGAGGCAAGACGCCAATGATTTATCTTCAACCAATGTACACGGCACGATTTCATCTCGTCAGCCTTTGGCTGAATCTGCTTTCTGGGATGTTTACCACAAAAAGGAAACGGGTAAATTTTTACTCATATGTGTAGATCGGTTCTCTGAAGTTCCGTCGATGCAGGTTCGGACGCGAACAACGGCTTGCGTACTAACTTTTTTGGAAAATTTTTTAGCAGTACATGCTAGACCGATAGTAAAACGTACTAACCAAGGCTCTGTAGCGAATTCAGTGAGCAAGTTTTGCACCAAAAACAATATCAAGTAGGTAATTGCCCCGGTTGGAACTAATTGAGCGTTTTTTTTTCAGAAATCAAAACCTTCCTCGAAATCAGAGTTGAACAAAATCATGATTGTTTTTCAAACACAGACTCATCAATTGATGAGTTTTTGTCATTTTGAGGCCCATACTAATAGAAAATCGAACACAATTTGACACACAGTTACTCGGAGCACATTGTTCAACATTATGTCTTGCAAAAATGTTCTGCTTTCATTTGAAAAAAAAACAACAAGATGTTCGCAATAAGAGTCAAGCACATCAAATAGGCTAGTAAAGAAAACGAAAATGTTTGACTCTAGCTGTTATATGCTAATTTGAAAATGATACTGAAGAAAAAGTTGTTTGTTATTCCAATCATACAGCACGTTAAATTTGGGAAAGCCGATTGATAAATCTGATATATCGATAAGTTAAGTTTTGAGAACGGCGGTTTAAGCTGACATTTTACCTCAACTGAAAAAAAAAATAAGGATCAAAGAAAGCACCTGAACTCAATCCATGTAAGCAAGCGGCTCTTAAAGTCACAAATCAATCGCTGTGGACACGTTTCCGATGGAATCAGCGGGTTGTACACAGGGGACCTCCACGGACCCGATACAGATCGAAAGCTCTTCGAATGGGTTGCTGCTGGTCGAAAGCCCAGTAATTGCTCGACCAGAAGCGACAAAAACCTTTGAGGATCCAATAGCACAAACCAATATCTTCGGGATCGACTGGTACAGTATTTTAAATCCAGGGGTAAGATTGCGTCATACTCGAGTTCCGAAGATGGTAGCATTTTACGGATGGAAAGCCAGGTGCCAGAAAGACAAAATTTCCCGGTGAAACTTTCCTCAGCGGTCACGGCAGAAGCAGTTGAGTAGGATCAGATTAGAAGCAACTCGGTTGATATTGATGTGCAAGCGGGATGTTCGGCGCGGCAGAAAGAGGGAAAATGTCTTCTATAGCCGCAGAAGTTAAGGTTCAAATCTTGAAGAGAAATTAAGATTTAACTGTCAGTTACACCACCAAAATATATCTAGGATGAGGTACAGCTTGAGGTACCAGAAACCCTAACACGAAGAAGCCTAGGTTGATATTAAGAGATAAAACGACGCCTTTGCGAGATCGAAGATCACTGAAATTTTTCATTTCAAGCGCCCGTCATAAGCTCTTGAAAACGTTCAGCCTATCACGGGGAAGAGCCTCGAAGCGCTTCTCAGAAACTCGTCATCAGTTCGAAAAAGATAGATAATCCCATAAAGTGCAGGTGACACATGTTTTTGACAAAGGGTTGTGCCGCTTTGACTTGGGGTACTTCTTTTGCATGATGAAATTTCACTGGTTAGATGAGGATATTTCTAATCATTTTTTCGTTGACGTGTTGAACAAGCTGCGGAGGATGAACAGCCGGGAAAATCCGACGGTCAGGCAATTTGTTCGACACAAAGCGAATGAACTGGAGACGCGATTGATAGGGTAGGACTGGATATTTTGGATAGAACTGCTCTCGAATTAATGACTTCAGTGCCTACTTCTGGTAGAGTCAAAGCAGTGTAGTTCCGACGGATCGGCTGACACGATGGAGACTTCGATGCCAATGGCAACTGGGGTATGCGAAGTGAAACAGACGATCAGTTTCGGAGACAATGAGAGGCCGAGGGCTGCGATGGTGAAAATGACAACAGCGGAGAGTGCGGATTGCGGCGCTGGCAACATGCGATTTGGTTCCGGCGTTGGACTGTCAGCCATTACTAAGAACGATCGTCACAGACAGAGTTTGAAGGAGCTCGAAAGGATGTGAAAGAATTAAAGATTTTGAAGAATGAAAACGAAATTGTCGTGCACAAAATTTTTTGAAAGTCTGTTGGAAGGGGCAAAGAGTGGATATAATCTGCGGGTTAACTGATATTTAAAATAACTTGTCACGTGGCTCTGTCATGAGACAACCTTCAGTACCTCACTCTAGTTTATCTATTTTTCCGTATTTGTACTATAATCATATC